>NC_044057.1:27141096-27159255 GCF_902167405.1 Gadus morhua
TCTCTCTCTCTCTCTCTCTCTCTCTCTCTCTCTCTCTCTCTCTCTCTCTCTCTCTCTCTCTCTCTCTCTCTCTCTCTCTCTCTCTCTCTCTCTCTCTCTCTCTCTCTCTCTCTCTCTCTCTCTCTCTCTCTCTCTCTCTCTCTCTCTCTCTCTCTCTCTCTCTCTCTCTCTCTCTCTCTCTCTCTCTCTCTCTCTCTCTCTCTCTCTCTCTCTCTCTCTGTGTGTGTGTGTTCTCTGTCTCTGTTCTCTCTCTCTCTCTCTGTGTGTGTGTGTTCTCTGTTCTCTGTCTCTGTTCTCTCTCTCTCTGTCCTCTCTCTCTCTCTCTGTTCTCTCTCTCTCTCTCTCTCTCTCTCTGTTCTCTCTCTCTCTCTGTCCTAGGGGTCCTAGGGGTTGGTATAGCCTGTACCGGGGGTCACAGTATATTATGGGTTCCATGTCTGCAAATTGAGGCGTATCAGCCTTGAGCTGATGAAGGTGTAGCATTATCCTTAAGTGTCCAGAAGGCTACAAACTGGAAGAACGCAAAGGTTTCTTAAACCTAAGAAAGTCTGCTTGGATCCACTTTTGATGTCACTCTCTGTGAGAGAACGTACCAGCACCCCACATGGAAGAGGTGGTCTAAGATTCTCAGGAGGACTTCTGTCCGTCTGTCTGGACCACCAGCGAGGGTCCTGAACACTGCTGTGTACTAATAATTTGCTCGGTCGCCACGGATTGCCTCCTTCATTGTTGTCCTTTGCCATTTTGTATGTGAATGTGTTAATAAATGATGTGACCTGGCGTGATAGTCAACATGGGGTGAGGAGATTTACTGTCCATGGTCTCACCCTGCAGTCCAATACCCATACTACCATACTAGTATTAAGTATGTCCCAATACATAGTATGGTAAATGCAGTATGCCAAAAATACCATTTTGCAGTATGCATTCAGCATGCTTCTTGGGCTATTCTGCCCCATAATCCATATAAGTCCCATCGACTGAGCCTGTAGAAGTCGATGGGTGGCACTACAGGTGTGCTTGTACGTGAAATCATCTGTAGTTTGCCCAAATTGTATGCATACTGCGTGCAACAGTTAGCTGCAATACATACAAGTCAAAAGGAAAAGTCTGTGGAACGTAGCCTCATCAGTCTTACCCTTAAGCCTCATCCCAGGACTAACACAGACTGCGCTCATATCACTGATCACGGGTCTGCTACCTCGATGTACAGGGTACAGGGTGTAGTTCATATCACTGATCCCGGGTCTGCTACCTCGATGTACAGGGTACAGACTGTGCTCATATCACTGATCAGGGGTCTGCTACCTCGATGTACAGGGTGTAGCTCATATCACTGATCAGGGGTCTGCTACCTCGATGTACAGGGTACAGGGTGTAGCTCATATCACTGATCAGGGTTCTGATACCTCTATGGTACAGGGTACAGGCTGTGCTCATATCACGGGTCTGCTAACCTGTACCCTGAACCCTGTACCAGGGTTCAGGGTACAGGGTGTAGCCCATATCACTGACCATGCTTCTGCTACCCTGTACCCTGTACCAGGGTTCAGGGTACAGGGTGTAGCCCATATCACTGACCATGCGTCTGCTACCTCGGTGCTCAGGGTACCAGACTGAACTAGTGACGACCCAACACGTTAAACAGGTTGGGACATGTGCCCTGGTGGACACATAATTAGGGATCTGATTCGTTATTATCTCTTTTGAAATAAATGATTGTTTTAATGTTTGAATATCATTGTGGTGTTGAAAGGGAATCATGAACCATATAGGACTTTGTATTTTCTTAAGAAATGCATTATACCGAAAGGTTATCTTCTGGTTGTGGGGTATACTTCCTAAAGTATGTTCCTTATCGAACAATAATCCAGGTTTATATAATAATCCACCTCCACAATAATCACGATGGCGTAAAAAGGAAACATAAGAAGAGAGGAATATAAAGACGCAGTTTTATTCACACTTTCACTATTGCAAAATCATCCTCAAAGTAAAGCAATGCTTACAGTATACATCTGAGACATTACACACTCAACACTCACAGAGAAGATTGGTATCTATGAAACAATAATAAGGAAGTTGATTTAAAAGAGCGGTGTGTATAATTGCTATTGCCAGTATAGGCAATTTATTTCAGAAGCATTGAAATTTTCTTAACATCTCGTCCGCATCAATAGATCAAATGCTCTGTCGCAGGCCTAAAATAAGCCTGTCCAGTCTGAAATGATTGGCCCGCCCACCTGTCTGTCTAAACGCCCACCTGCACGCACTCGGCCCATGCACTCATTGCTCATGAGCGGAGTCTTCCACAAGGCCTGGCCGACCATCTGGCTAAAGCCAGCTAGCTACTCGTGTTTCGGGGCCTGGGTTTGGAAGGAGGCCAGAAGGGAGGGGCAGGATCTTTCAGGTTCAGGCTTTCCAAATCGAGCTCACTCTGGCTTCTCCAAATCGCCTAGCTCAAATAGCTCAAGCTGTATGCCAGTGATGAACCTTACACTTGCATTGATTTGGTCACGGAACACACTGACATTCAACATTGCCGTGAAAAAATAACTAATTTACAAAAGATTACATGGAAATATTACCTGACGTGACTCTTCAGCCACATTCCGAACAGCTACTAAAATACATCAACATGGTTTACATTCCTATAAAACAGATTTATCCTGAAGTTTTGATCAGTAATGGCAGTGAGGGTATGCTACATGTAGACCGGGATCTCTTGAACCCGTTAAAAACAAACAAAATCTTTCACAGTGTCAATATGAAAACATCTCTCTCGTCGTCACCCATAAACGCTCTACAAAGTACCCCCTTAGCTCATCTCAGTGTTGACAGTCGTGACACTACAACGGTACATCACACAATATGCGATACTGTAACTACTTTGGTTTACTTTGGATTCAGGGACTCTGAACTGATGGCATCACAAGCAACGCAGCGATGACCGAAGCACAGAGAGGGAGTCATATGCTCAGCATCAGCCGCGGTCCGCAAGCAAAGCATATCCTATTTACACGGGCGGGAGGGACGGAGGTACGGGGGGGGTTCTAAAGAAATAAAATGAAACTGCCATCCAAAAAACAAACATTCCTGGATACGTGACCAAGATCCTTCCTGACCCTCTGAGGAGGGGGGGGGGGGGTGATGATGGGAGGGGGAGGTGGCGAAGGGAGGGAGGGAGGGTGTGATGATGGGAGGGGGAGGGCGCGGAGAGGTGGGGGTGACGGGGGAGGGAGGGTGTGATGATGGGAGGGGGTGGGGAAGTGGGGGAGGGAGGGAGGGAGGAGGGTGTGGAGAGGAGGGGGGAAGGGGGGGGGGGAGGGAGGGTGTGATGATGGGAGGGGGTGGGGGAGGGAGGGAGGGAGGGAGGAGGGTGTCGAGAGGAGGGGGGAAGGGAGGGTGGGAGGGAGGGTGTGATGATGGGAGGGGGTGGGGGAGGGAGGGAGGGAGGGGGGAGGGTGTCGAGAGGAGGGGGGAAGGGAGGGTGGGAGGGAGGGTGTGATGATGGGAGGGGGTGGGGGAGGGAGGGAGAGAGGGAGGAGGGTGTCGAGAGGAGGGGGGAAGGGAGGGTGGGAGGGAGGGTGTGATGATGGGAGGGGGTGGGGGAGGGAGGGAGGGAGGAGGGTGTCGAGAGGAGGGGGGAAGGGAGGGTGGGAGGGAGGGTGTGATGATGGGAGGGGGTGGGGGAGGGAGGGAGGGAGGGAGGAGGGGTCGAGAGGAGGGGGGAAGGGAGGGTGGGAGGGAGGGTGTGATGATGGGAGTGGAAGGCGGGAGGGCGTGGAGAGGGGGGGGTGGTGGGGGAGTCCTTCAACAGAACTGGTAGTTATTGGCCTTCATCAAAGGCTGGGCCTCTTCCTGCTGGTCACATGCCTGGTTACAGGGGCCGAGCGGGCAGGCCAGGGGCTCCTCCTGGTCACAGGGGCCGAGCGGGCAGGCCAGGGGCTCCTCCTGGTCACAGGGGCCGAGCGGGCAGGCCAGGGGCTCCTCCTGGTCGCAGTCCGGCCCGTCCCCCGGGGCGTCCTCCATGTTCTGGTACCCAGCCTGCGGGGAAGAGGCCCGTTACGGTCAGCTCGGTTCGCCTTCTGTTCAAGCGTCCCGGTGACTCCTCGCTGTCTGACTCACTGGCAGCTCAGTGACGCCGAGGTGATTGGAACGGTACGGTACGAGCGTAGAGATGATATATTATAGGAGGGAAAAACATCCTTTTAAGTGCATCTCATGTCACGGCCCAGCCAGAGGAGCTATGCTGGGTGGTCTCTGGGTTATCAGATCTCTCCTGATCCCTGATCTGAGTTGTGCTGCGGGGCCCTCACCTGATCCGGCTCCTGAGGGTCCCCCAGGAATCTCTGGAGGATCTGGGTGATCTGGCCGAAGGTTGGCCTCTCCGTGGGCTCCAGGTTCCAGCACATCTTCATGATTGAGTAGCTAAGAAGAAAAACATTAAATTAAATTAAATGTAAGTTTTGATTCTGATTCCATTCCTTTTTACTTGACACCAAAGTGGGCTCATTTGTTTGATAGTCCAAGTCTAAATTGGTTCATTCATAAAATCAATGGTGGAATCTTTCGGGAAATGTTATAATTGATTTTAGTTGTCGTCCTTAACAAAAATCCATTAAAAGGTTCATTTTTGTAAAAACATTTTGTTTAACAGTATAATCAGGAAAATGAATGCTGCAGTTCGATCCTGTTCTTTCAATAATAACCGGACCTTAATTTGTGCTTTGCATCAGTTATGTCATTAGGTGACCAAGGGGTCAAATACACTCGGGAGTGAGTTAGAGACCCGGCGTCTCTTTAATATGAAAGAGGGTCTCAATAAAAAGTACGATTACAAACATGGGGGCTTTAGCCCTACAGGAAATAAGTAAAGAAGCCTCAGATAATGCTCCACCTCGCGACCTCTCCGCCCACGGCACAGTTCTGAGATTCTGGCTAAAGGGATCCGGGTTTAGGGTTAGGGTTAGGGCTAGGGTCAGGGTAAGGTTAGGGTCAGGGTTAGGGTTAGGCTGCTGCATGTGGCCCCCACCCGTGTTTGCGTCACCTATTGCATGACTATGAGCCCCATGTTGATCGTTTTTGTATCCTTTTAGAATCTTTTTCATCTGCCTTTTAATTTATTAATTGCGTTCATGCTTTGAAAACATTTCAAGCGGCATCGATTTGTCACGATCATCTTGTCGAACAAGAAGTATTTATAAAAGGACCCGTCTGAATGGAGGCCAAGCAAACATAGACTTCTGTTGTGCAAATCTTTATGATAATGAATCATCATCTACATTCACCTCGACCCAACCAGCAAACCTTCTGTCTCAAATCCACCCGCTCTAGTTCCTGAGCTACCGCCGAACTATGACTCATCGACCCCATGAGAGAGAGAGAGAGAGAGAGAGAGAGAGAGAGAGAGAGAGAGAGAGAGAGAGAGAGAGAGAGACAGAGACAGAGACAGAGACAGAGACAGAGACAGAGAGAGAGAGAGAGAGAGAGAGAGAGAGAGAGAAATCGGGGGGGGAGACTGAGTCAGAAATGTAGGCACAACACTTAGCTTCAGCCTCATCTGGGGGACCATGAAATTACATTTTGAACGGTCCTCGCTCGGAGATCATGTGTCTAACTGGCAGAACGGAGGCCTGACTCACAACCATACAAGATAAGAACAGAGCACCGCGTCGTGACTCGGACCGCAGAGAATCTGTGTGCTCAGAGCGAGAGAGGGGCACTGGGGGAAAGACTTTTTGTGTTTTCTTTGTACTTATTTAAGAAAGCTGGTGTTGGTTTGGAATTGGAGTGATGGACATTCTAAAACCATTGAAAAAGCCCTGATAGATGATATACTATCTCTGAACATATGGCAGCAACCGTGGGCGTGGTTGCCTTGGTCAGGGTGCCGCAAGGGATCCTGGGGGGTTAGACAATCGCACAAGATGGGCCTTTGGTGACCTCCTAGGTCCTTTTGCGGAGACATTGGTTGTGGTTGAACAGTTGGGATATGTCTAAGTGGCGGTGTAGTTGTGTAATTGTTCCCGACACAGCTCTCGGTGTAAGGGGCGCGAGAGTTGAATCACTGCTTAACCGGGGCTCCCGTCTCGTCCTTCCTGTGTTTGTCACCACAATATGAAGTGTAACAAATGGTTTTAAGCATCTGTCCAAACGTACATTTCTGGAGGTGCAAAGTCTGGCCGGGCCATCTGGTAGCCTCCCTTCACCATCTTGTAGAACCTGGAGTCCACCGCCATGCTTGGGTAGGGGCTCATACCTGGGGACCAGCATCCAACAGTACAAACACATCACTAACGGTGTATTCTGAGCCCTATAGCTAACATATATAGGAATCAGCTAGCTATAGCCACTACTATAGAGTAGCGATAGCTAGCTGATCCTCATAGCTACTATATAGGAATCAGATAGCTATAGCTGCAGTCCATCCAGTAGCTTTATTTTGAAACAGCATTGTACAGCACCATCCCTTTATTGGTAGCAACGTCTGCTAAATGCTTCAATAAAGCGTCTGCGTGACGACTCAATTTAAATATAAGCAACAAGGACATCCATCAAAATGTTCCAATCTAATCAGAGACCTTCATGTTTCCTACACATGGTGAGACTGTGTGAGCAGGACATGTGATTGGCCAACTGACCGAGAGAGAAGATCTCCCACAGGAGGATCCCGTAGGACCACACGTCGCTCTGGGCGGTGTACATGGCCTCAAAGATGCTCTCGGGCGCCATCCACTTCACGGGCAGACGGGCCTGTGACGCACACAGGATAAACACTACGCCCATCAGCGGACTGGCCTGCTTGGTACTGACAGGGAGCCCATTTCATCACTGCCACTCCCAAAAGGTTTTTGTAGAAAACAAATCGACACAATGTGCTGAGGCCGTTGAGTGGAGGTGAAGGTGGTGGAGGTGGAGGTGGTGAATGACATGGGGGTGGTTGAGGTGGTGGTAGTTGGGGAGTAACTGAACGATTTGGTGGTGTAGGTGGTGGTGAATGATGTGGTGGCGGTGGTGGTGGAGTAACTGAATGATGTGCTGGGGTAGGTTGTGGTGGAGGTGGCGGAAGGGGTGAGTGATGTGGTGGTGGTGGTGTAGGTGATGGTGGTTCTGGTAGTGGTGTAGGAGCAGGTGGAGGTGGTGGTGGAGGTGGAGGTGGTTCTGGTAGTGGTGTAGGAGCAGGTGGAGATGGTGGTGGAGGTGGAGGTGGTTCTGGTAGTGGTGTAGGAGCAGGTGGAGATGGTGGTGGAGGTGGAGGATGTTGACCTACATTGCCTTTCACCACGTAGTTGGAGTCCTTCACGATGTCACGGGCCAGGCCGAAGTCACAGATCTTGGCCTCGCCGCGGTCTGTCAGGAGCACGTTCCTGGCGGCCACGTCTCTGTGGATGCACTGAACACACACACACACACACACACACACACACACACACACACACACATACACTCACACACACACACACACACATACACTCACACACACACACACAAACACACACACACACACACACACACACACACACACACATACACACACACACATACACTCACACACACACACACAAACACACACACACACACACACACACACACACACACACACACACACACACACACACACACACACGGTGTGTCCCAAGACTGCTGTCTGCTGCTTGACATCGTGACCCCCTCCAGAGCATCATGACCTCAGTGAGACGGACCCTCTGTTCTCTGATCGCTGTCGGGAGGTTACCTCACAAAGCATGTCCTAATTCATTTTTCCCCAAATCTATTGCCGTCATGTCTGTGTTGTACAACGTAAGCACTGTGCACATTGCGGTACAATGTGGAACCACACACACAATGTAGTGTGCCACAAAAAGCAACAACTTTTAACTACGACTTACTACTTTAATAACTATTAATACTTACATTCTTAGCCGCCAGGAAGTCCAGCCCCTGAGCGACCTGGTAGGAGAACATCAGCAGGTCCTCAATGTCCAACGGCCAGCGACTACCCTCCTCTGATACAGAGGCTGCACACACGCATGCATACACAACCACACACACACACGAACGCACGCATACACACACACGCGCGCACGCACACACACACACACATGCACACACACAAGCACGCACATACAAACACACACATTTATACACACCCACCCACCCACCCAGACACACACACACACACATACACCAACACAAGCACACATTTATTCACGCACACACACACACACACACACACACACACACACACAGATCAGATATCCAACAGTTGTATATATATCTATAACTAGTCTTAATATAATTGAATAAGTTAATTTAAGGTTGGATATAAATTAAGAAATTCATTCCTTAATGTTGTTTATCTGGTTTCAGAACACCACAATCAATAATTGTTCAACCACAACCAGATTGATTCCAAGATGTTTACCGTGAGGGCATCTGACCGGAGGGAAGGCGGGTCTCATCTCCAAGTAGCTGATAGATGATTGGCTGGAAATGCCACTGTCACTGTTGGGCAGACATGGGAAGGATCAGAACCAGCCATTGCAGAGAGTTGACCAAACAGAACAGACTGCCAGACCTCGCGCCGTACCTTCGAATGAACTGTTTCGGTTGTCTGATGTTCTTGTAGTCTACGTTCTCCTCGAACACCTCGGGAACGCTCATCACAAAATTCAGGAACGTCTCCGCCCTCTGACGAAGGAAGTTTAGCAGGTCGCCATGGCTACAGTACTCTGTGATCACCAGCACCGGTCCTGGTCAAGGAACATTCAGGGATGGGATATTATGGTCTGTTTTCAGGTTCTACACCGTGGGAGGAGCCGCGGGGGGGAACTGGGTCTCACCTCCATGAGTACAGGCTCCCAGAAGGTTAACGATGTTCTTGTGCCGGCCCAGGTGGCTCAGGATCTTCAGCTCGGACATCAGAGCCTCCCGCTCGTCTGCGTGGGCACTGGCTGCGGAGACACACACACACACGCACACGCACGCACACGCACGCGCACGCACACGCCCACGCAAACACAGACACACACACACACACAGACAGACACACACACACACGCACGCGCACGCACACGCAAACACAGACACACACACACAGACAGACACACACACACGCACACACACGCACACACCCACGCACACGCACGCCCACGCAAACACAGACACCCACACACACACACAGACACACACACACACACACACGCACGCACACGCCCACGCAAACACAGACACACACACACCGACACAAGCACACACAGACAGACACACACACACACAGACACACACACACGTGCACACACACGCGCACACACACACACACACAGACAGACACTGACACACACACACACACAGACACACACACAGACAGACACACACTCACGCGCACACAAGCGCACACACACACAGACAGACACACACACATGCACACACACACGCACACACACACATACAGATACACAAACACACACACACACACACATACATTAAAAGAAAGGAAGGAAGTATCTGTATGCTGCCCTTTGAACTAAACATACAAACTGACGTAGAAGTGTTGAACCAGAGTCAGTGATTGAAGTCATTGTGAATGTGTGCAATAAATGGTCTCAGGAGACAGACTCATACGAACAAAGCTCTCTTAAGCAGAGCTGACCTTTCAGCATCTTTACAGCCACTCGCATCACGTTGTCCTCCTCTCCGAGCCCATAGGCGGTGGCCTCCACCACCTTCCCGAAGGCTCCGGCCCCTAAGATCTTCCCTGAAGGAGGACGGAACACAGCCGCTGATCAGAGCTGTTTCACTCTCAGGGAAAGGTCATTTTGGGTCATTTGTTCCTTTCTAAATTCTGATTTGATTCCTCATTCAGTTCAGCTGCCCAGGGAGCTCTATGGCTAGGGAAACGTCATCAACACACCTAGCTTCAGCTTGTCCCTGGGAAACTCCCACTTCTCGTTGTACGGCAGCTGAGTGGGGTCAATAAAGGTGTAGATGTTCCCGTCCTTAGCATCGATGATCTTCCACCGTATCTCATATCTTGGTGTCTGGAAGTAAGAAGGGGATAATGTCAACCTTATGCTGAAGTATCTAAATAGATCACATAGGCTGAGTGCCATCTTTCTTGTTTGCTTGCTAGTTTAGGCATATTGGAGAAAGCGCACTGGTATCGCGTATTTGGAAAGTTGGGGGAAAAAGGGGCTTAACAAGCTAACAAATGCTACAAGAGTGGAAAAACAAGGCAGCACCCTGGACCGGTGTGCATATGTCTATCACCTGTTTGTATTTGTACAGCAGAAACACCAGAAGAGCCAGGAGGACTGCCAGAATGCCTGCTGACCCGGCTAGGGTGGTGGTGAACAGTTTATCTGGTCCAGGAACAATGAAAAAATCTTTTTAATAAACAACCGTTCATTCATGGGCTGGGAAGACTGTACTTCAGAACACCTACAGGAACAGGAACACCTAAGGTGCTCCTGATGGCCCATAAAGGCCTGCCAATGGATTTAGAGATAACAAGTGGCTGATACCCAGCCCTGTGTGTCTGCCCTCACCGGAGACCTCCATGGCCAGTGTGTCGCTGCTGACGCCCACCAGGTTGAAGGCCACGCACTCCACGGTCATCCTGCGGGTGGAGGGCCCCACGGTCAGGACGCTCTCCACTTCCACCGCACCATACTCCCGCTGGACCTCCACCGTGGGGGCCAGCAGGGACACCGGCAGCTGCATCCCCGTGGTGTTCTCGTTGCATCTGGACGAGTCACAAATCAATAATCCATCATCGTTATGTACGTTACCAGGTTGGCAATTGTGAACGCATGCCGGAGCATTGTGCTACAACTACATAGATTGTTAGCATAGCAATTAGCATGCCTGAGTATTAAGTTACTTCCGCATGCATGTTAGCATAGCCGTTAACATGCCAGAGTATTTGGCTATGTCCGCAAGCATTTAAGGGTAGCATTTAACATAGCAGTTAGCATGCCTTAGTATTTGGCTACGTCCGCATGCATGTTAGCATAGCCGTCGTCATGCCTGAATATTTGGCTATGTCCGCATGCATGTATGGGTAGCATTTAGCATAGCAGTTAGCATGCCTGAATTTGCAGCTACATCTGCATGCATGTTAGTATAGCAGTTAGCATAACCGTGACCAGCATACTTAAGTATTTAGCTACGTCTGAATGCATGGTGGTAAAGCAGTTAGCATGAGTATTTAGCCACCTCCATGGGGAATCTCACCGGGGTCTAATCCCAAAACACTGGTACCAGAGGATCCTGGGAGCCGGGTAGCCGAACGAGGTGCAGGTGAGGGTGGTGATGTTCTCCCACCTCACCACAGCTACGGGTCTTTCTACGAGATAAAAAGATAAAAAGAGATAAATACAGTAAAGGGAACTGGACATGGTAGAATGATCCATCTTTCCCACATCTTTAACGACAGACTGACAGATCTTTAGAAGATTAACTTGTGTCTACTTGTTAGAGGGGGAAGCTTACGTACGGTACATTTGGACCTGGAAGGTGATGGATGCATTGGTCATGTGGCTCTTGGCGTGGAAGGTGTACTGGCCTTGTTCCTGGGCATTAATTCTCTTGAGCAAAATAGCAGCATGGTACCTACAGTGGCAAAACAGGCGTACAGTTCCTGATGTAAAAAAGGGGAATCTACTTTTGTCTGGGCTGAGTAACATTGCAGTCTGGGTTCAGACAGTCTGAATGTGTCATAAGCAGCAACCACATAAAAAAAGAAATGTCTTCCTCAAATGAGCATTTTGTTTTTTTGGTTTATATAAAGATATCGGATGACCATCTGCTATTTTTATGCACCTTGAGGTGCAAAATCAAGAAACCGCACAAGAAAGCGAGTGCTGCTAGACAGTTATTATAGTTTATGTGCTCACACACTTAAACACTTATTTACAAGTTTTTGCAAAGATGATTGCAAACAAAGGCCATCAAACCATTTGCCTTTTCACAACCCCAGCCTTACCTACACACACACACACACACACACACACACACACACACACACACACACACACACAGAGACACACACACACACACACACACACACACACACACATACACACACGCACACACATACACATAACCATGACACAGCACTTCCCCATCCACGGGGGTTTACCCATCTCTACAGCGCCGTCGCCTGAGTCGCACTCGTGTACCTGTTGTTGTATCTGGTGAACTTCTGGTCCTGCGTGGAGGCGTTGGGGGACGTTGGGGTGTCCCAGCGGTGCTCAGAGATGCGGGGATAGGCCTCGATGACCACACTGAGCTCCAGGTCCTCTCCCTCGTTCACCTGGACCGAGAGGCCCTTGTGGGCGAGCCGTGGGGACAGCTGGGGGGACATCCGGATGTAGGGCTGGTCTGTCGCGAGGAAGTACAGACAAGCTTAGAGAAACTTGTATTTGCTTTGTTACTTGCATTGTGCATCAATATCACTTTTTTTCACCTGCTTACAATATATCGTTGAAAGCCTAGTGAAACATTTCCCCTCCCTTCGCGGTGTAGAATGGAGAACCTAATGATGTTGTAACTAGCTATGGTACCAATTTTTTCTTGAGTTTTACATCTTAGTTCTTGTATATGGTATTTGCGACTGGAGATAAGATTTAATAGCTATTATTTCATTGTAATCTGTTGGGTAATCCACTTTAAGTGATGGAAATGCGCTGTGACCATATCTGTCTCGAGTTGACTGCGGTCCCATCTGTAAAAAAAAAAAAGCCTTATTTGGACTTTAGCCGCTCCCGGATCTCTCCTTATAAATCACTGGATTGATTGGTTTCAGAGACACCATCTTGCATGTACTGCTCAAAGGGAATGAGTCAGAGAGGGAGGAGAGCGGGAGGGGATTTTTTCCTTAAGATTTGTTCTCTATTCTCCCTCTTTTAAACTTTCAAATGTAACCTTTGATCATTTTTGAACAAGGTCAATTTGAGTCGTTCGCTCTTGAGTAAATGTAGGCCCGTTGCCTCTATTTCCTACCGATGACGCGCAGGTATGTGGTGGAGCTGTTCACCCCAGCTTCGTTGGTGCCAATGCAGGTGATGTTCCCTGCGTCGTTTGGGCTCAGGGACTTAGCGGTCAGAATGCTCTCTATGTCCAGGCGGTTCTCTCCGTTGGAGCGAGCATCCTCCTTGACGGTCGTTCTCTGCAGGCAACCAGACAAACACACCAGTTCAGAACAATGATCTGTGTGTTCGGGGAGAAGGAGAGACTCACATTCTGGCTGCTTGCTGACCATCGTGCTGGGATGCTTCCAGGTGACGATGTAGTTGAAGTTGGGATTGTGTGTGGTGCAGTGGATCTGGAGGTCTTCCCCGACGATGCGGACGTATTCATCCTTATCCAGAAACACATAGGGCGGGAATCGAAGCTCTGAAACACAGAAGGAGTTTCAGCGTGCTCTGCCAAATCGACACTCCCATTACACCATGTGATCTTCAATCAGGCAAAGAAGGACTCTCACTCTGAATGATGTTGATGGAGAAGGCCTTGGACACCTTCTCCACGCCCCCGACTCTGGCGGTGCAGACGTAGTCGGCGTTAAAGCTGGGGTGGAGGCTGTGGATGAGGATGCCCTTGTGGGGGAAGGCCGTGAAGTTCATGCCTGGGGGCAGAGTGGTGCCGTTGTCCATGCGGAGCCCCATGTGAGTGGCTGAAGGGTCGGTCAGCAGGCAGGGCAGCAGGCACTCCTCCCCCTCCTTCCTCACCACCCGGAGCTGGGAGCTGCTGGTCCAGAACAGGCGGTTTGGGTCTGCAGGGTTAGGGTGAGGGTTAGGGTCCGATGGGGGTCAGATGGGGAGAGAATCATCTCTCGGAGGACATTGATCAAGAGTCATTGATCGTCACTGACCCTTGACATTTTTGGGACACATTATTCTGCTTAAACCGATTCATGCACAGTGTGTCATTGGAGAACAAATATCATTCATGTCCTAGGTAAGGCACTATGCGTCCAAAATAAAGAAACACATCTCAGCGCTTATGTTCCTACTTGCACTGAGAACGACTGCCCCCCCCCCTCCACTCACATGCACCCAGGACCCCCCCCCCCTCCCTCCACTCACATGCACCCAGGACCCCCCCCCCCCCCCCTCCACTCACATGCACCCAGGACCCCCCCCCCCCCTCCACTCACATGCACCCAGGACCCCCCCCCCCTCCCTCCACTCACATGCACCCAGGACCCCCCCCCCCCCCTCCACTCACATGCACCCAGGACCCCCCCCCCCCCCTCCCCACACTCCACTCACCCTTCACATACACCCAGGACCCCCCCCCCCCCCCCCTCCCCACACTCCACTCACCGTTCACATGCACCCAGGACCCCCCCCCCCCCCCCCCTCCCCACACTCCACTCACCGTTCACATGCACCCAGGACCCCCCCCCCCCCCTCCACTCACATGCACCCAGGACCCCCCCCCCCCTCCCTCCACTCACATGCACCCAGGACCCCCCCCCCCCCCCCTCCACTCACATGCACCCAGGACCCCCCCCCCCCCTCCACTCACATGCACCCAGGACCCCCCCCCCCTCCCTCCACTCACATGCACCCAGGACCCCCCGCCCCCCCCCCCTCCACTCACATGCACCCAGGACCCCCCCCCCCCTCCCCACACTCCACTCACCCTTCACATACACCCAGGACCCCCCCCCCCCCCCCTCCCCACACTCCACTCACCGTTCACATGCACCCAGGACCCCCCCCCCCCCCCCCCTCCCCACACTCCACTCACCGTTCACATGCACCCAGGACCCCCCCCCCCCCCCCTCCACTCACATGCACCCAGGACCCCCCCCACCCCCCCCCCACACTCCACTCACCGTTCACATGCACCCAGGACCCCCCCCCCCTCCCCACACTCCACTCACCCTTCACATGCACCCAGGACCCCCCCCCCCCCCTCCACCTCGCCCCCCCCCCACTCCACTCACCCTTCACATACACGTGCACCCAGGCCACGGCCGCCCCGCCCGGCGCGTTCTGGTTCCGGTGTGCGTACTTGCACTGGTACGTGCCAGTGAACTCGGCGGACGGCCGGTCCACCCTGAAGGTGCGGACGCGTCCCGCCCCCCGGGACACGAAGCGGCGGTGCTTGGGCAGCCTGGGGGTCCAGACGACCGGGCCGTCCCCCTCGCAGCTCAGGATCAGGGGGGTGCCGGGCGGCACCACCACCTCGTTGCCCGCCACCGCCACCGAGTTGGACCTGATGAGCGGCCGCTTCCATTCCGCTGCGGAACAGTGGAAAGGCTGAACGGATCCACAACGACGGTGCCAATTCTCAAGCTAGAAGGCTGATTTCTTTAACACGTTTTCACTGGTTGTAAGAGGTTCCAATCCTTTCAGTCTTCATGTTACACTCTCAAAGTAGCCCTCGCTGTCCCTGCCCCCCATAGGGCCTGTGAAGGCTTTGGTTGGTGGCTGGGATTAATGGCTATCCAAATTGAACCCATATCTTGACTTGACTTGTTGTGAGCAGATCCAACAAGGTTGTAATCTTTTGACCTCAGGTTGCAGACCAACTGTCCTATTGAAGCATTCTTTTTCCCACTTCTGCATTCAAAAATTGTCAGTACAAGATCTGGTGATGGGAACATTGGTAGAAGTATAAGACAGGTCAAAATACCTTCCTGGTTTCAAGCTGCTTTCTGTTATCTTCACAGTAGGTTTCCGGACAGAAAGTGAAATATCAGCATAATACAGTTTTTATGCAACTGACCTCAATTCCAGTTTTTCATAAACATACAAACAGAGATTACAGAGTCCATCCATAAATATGTTATTATGCCATTCCAAACAACACTTTCAAATGACCCTTTTCTTTATGAAGCATGTTAAATTCCCCAGAAAGCACAGCTAATTGTTTGATCCATTATAAGAGCCCATAAAAGATTCCTTTATACACTCTCCAGTGTGTGAAATGTGAATAATTGCAATTCAGTGCTAGCTGAGTAAATCCCTTGTAACTCCTGCATGGTTAAGGACAGCTCACACATAGAAAATGTAAAGATAAATCACAAGAATGACCACGGAAAACATCTCATGATTCCACAGAGGAATGATCTGTTACATTTATAAAATAACTAAATATCATTAAACATATATATATATATATATATATATATATATATATATATATATATATATATATATATATATATATATATATATATATATGTATATAACTAGATATTCATTATTTAAATATATATACAAATCCATGCATTGTATACCATTTAGAGGACATTATTTATTCTGGCAAAAATGTCAGTAAAATAAAATGTATGTTTAGATACAAAGTAAAACCTTTCAGCTCAATCTCACACAATTTGCTTCAAAACTCGTAAACCAACCCACATGTTAAAACTCCTCCTGTGTGTTGTTCAATATAATAATACATAGATCCGCTCCCTCAATGGCTCTGCACAAAGTGTCCCCTCCCTTAGAATACAGGTGTCTCTCCCTGCCAGCAGTCATGCCCCCTCTACCATACATCACCAAGACCCTTACCTTGAAGTGAAGGGGCCAGAAACCCCCAAAGCAGAGCATAGTAACGCAGCATCCTGCATCAGCTCCCTGCCCTGCGAGTCTCTTGGGGCTGATTATTGATGTTGGACTGTGGAGAGAAGCAAGAGAATGAAGCATGAGGAGACGTCGCTCTCTCAGCTCACTTGACTTCTCCTTTCCTCTGAAGGAGGGGAGGGCTTCTCCACACAGGACGTCTACAGAGGTCAAATCCTTTCCAGGCAAATCAGATGATCCAGGCTTTAAAACCCGAGCACACAATGCCTCCTCTCTCGCTACATGCGCACGATAAACAAGGCTCGGATTCGAAGGCCCGGATTCGTTTTTTATTGCCTGATGAGAACCAAGTATACAACTCAACTACACACTGGGAGGGATTTCATGATCATGCTCCTTTTGTGGATATCTGAATGAACAAACCTGCAGGTGGATCCCAGTGTACCAGGGCTGTTCAGAGGGGACCTGGTGGATCCCAGTATACCAGGGCTGTTCAGTGAGGACCTGGTGGATCCCAGTGTACCAGGGCTGTTCAGAGGGGACCTGGTGGATCCCAGTGTACCAGGGCTGTTCAGAGGGGACCTGGTGGATCCCAGTATACCAGGGCTGTTCAGAGGGGACCTGGTGGATCCCAGTATACCAGGGCTGTTCAGAGGGGACCTGGTGGATCCCAGTATACCAGGGCTGTTCAGTGAGGACCTGGTGGATCCCAGTGTACCAGGGCTGTTCAGAGGGGACCTGGTGGATCCCAGTATACCAGGGCTGTTCAGAGGGGACCTGGTGGATCCCAGTATACCAGGGCTGTTCAGAGGGGACCTGGTTGATCCCAGTATACCAGGGCTGTTCAGAGGGGACCTGGTGGATCCCAGTATACCAGGGCTGTTCAGTGGGGACCTGGTGGATCCCAGTATACCAGGGCTGTTCAGAGGGGACCTGGTGGATCCCAGTATACCAGGGCTGTTCAGAGGGGACCTGGTGGATCCCAGTATACCAGGGCTGTTCAGTGGGGACCTCCTCTGGTTTGACAACATCCAGGGTCAGGGACCTGACTGCATTGGCTTCACTGTCTGGGTCCCCACAGTCCTACACACACTCTCTCTCACGACAACCTCCAGATGGACAAGGAAAGAGGGGGATGTGTTTGTGTGTCTGTTTGAAAACTCGCAGTTGCCACTGCCAGACTGGAACATGCTACTTCTTCTCCCTGTGGCAATGGAGGTGAGACTAATTATCAGTGATTTGCAAGCTGATGAAGGCTGCATGTATGGGGGCTGAATAGGGCAGAGGGCCCCTTGGTAAGGCCGCTATATGGCCCCTAAGCACTGGAAGAGTCACAGATGCAGGCTACTGAAGAAAATCAATTAAATCTATAAAATGGTGACAATTCAATTTATTTAAGCTTTGCTTTAGACACATGATGGTTATCAAATCAACGAAGGGAAATAGAACAAAACAGAAAGGAACCCTAACTAAACCTAACTCTGGGGGAACAAACTATCTTCCTCCCGGGCAGAAATAAAAGGTAGGTGAGTCTGCCGGGTCCTCTAACTACGCTGCTCTAACCTGAATTAATAACGTGAAAACAACCATCGCCAACCACCAACGCATA
>NC_044057.1:27159755-27174755 GCF_902167405.1 Gadus morhua
CCCGCCCCCTGCTCTCTCCGCTGCCCCTGACGCTGGAGCACAGAGATGTCTGCGTAGGTTACATCCTCCGCCTCTGTGGTGTCTGTGAAGAGGAGAGCGGGACGAGTGGAGACGGAGAGAAAATGAGGAAAAGAGAGAAAAGAACGCCAAACAATGGTGAGACCCAAACAGAATGACTGTTAGTGTTGAAGTATCGCCTTCCAGAATGACCTCCTAAACACCGGTCGGCGTTCCGCTACATTCCAGTGTTCGACTGTAAGGTTAGTGCGACATTATACTGTACATTATACTGTACATTATACTGTACATTATACTGTACATTATACTGGACATTATACTGTACATTATGCTGTACATTATACTGTACATTATGCTGTACATTATACTGTAGATTATACTGTACATTATACTGTAGATTATACAGCACATTATACTGTACATTATACTGTACATTATACTGTAGATTATACTGTACATTATGCTGTACATTATACTGTACATTATGCTGTACATTATACTGTACATTATACAGTACATTATACTGTACATTATGCTGTACATTATACTGTACATTATACTGTACGTTATACAGTACATTACACTGGACATTACACTGGACATTATACTGTACTTTAAACTGTACATTATAGAGTACATTATACTGTACATTATACTGTACATTATACAGTACATTATACTGGACATTATACTGTACATTATACAGCACATTATACTGGACATTATACTGGACATTATACTGGACATTATACTGTACATTGTACTGTACATTATGTACATTACACTGTACATTACACTGTACATCACACTGTACATTATGTACATTATACTGTACATTATACAGTACATTGTACAGCACATTATAATGTACATTATACAGTACATTATACTGTACTTTAAACTGTACATTATACTGTACATTATACTGTACATTATACAGTACATTATACGGCACATTATGCTGTACATTATACTGTACTTTAAACTGTACATTATACTGTACTTTATACTGTACATTATACTGTACATTATCCTGTACATTATCCTGTACTTTATATTGTAAATTATACTGTACATTATACTGTTCTTTATACTGTACATTATACTTTACATTATACTGTACATTATACTGTACATTGTTCAGGACGCAGCAAAGGGTATTCATACCTTTTGAGGTTTTGTGCTTTTTTGCGCAGTAGACTCCCAATACTACTATCAGGAGCAGTGCTATCGCTGACAGGGAACCAGCTATTATAGGGACGAGCTCTGTGACAAAGAAAAGTATGGCATAGTGGACATTGATATGAACAATTTTCATGAATAAATATGTATATATATATCGATAATATGAACATATATATATATATATATATATATATATATATATATATATATATATATATATAAACCCAGTCTCACGGAAATACGTGACAATGTCATGTCATTTAATCTATTCATTCGTGATTTGGGACATGTAATTTCAATTTATTTTTTTTACTTTCACCTTTTGATTCTGAGAAATTGTGACAATTCACGGATATGTTTAATGCAGGTGCACTACACTGTAGGCAAACCGCGACGGAAAAAAAGGTAGCTGCCTCATCTCTTCTTTTTAGAATGAGTTTGATATTTGTGCTTTTGGCACGATTTTTTATTAATTACGTGACGCAGATCAAAAATGAATAGATTAACTGACTTGACGTGACAGTGTCACGTATTTCCGTGAGACTGGGTTTATATAGCATCATTATCTTCATTATCTTAATGTCTCATTAATTATGGTGGTTGTTCAATTCCATGAAATGATTGATTGCAGCTATTTATTTATATGTTTGTGTATGCCTTTTTATCTTATGTCTATGGGCTAGTCTGCTTACCCATTATATTGAAGTTGAAGGATGCCACAGCTGTCTCAGTGCATAAGGTATTGTTGTCTCTGTGCACCCACTGTCGTATATGTGTTCCATTAGATGTGCAGTTTACATATATTAACCCTATGAGAGACGATGGTGACCGGTCATGTGATGAATCCACTACTGTGTCCAAGCCCCTTGCATTCAGTGCTCTTAATGTATTTTTCACTCGCTGGCAATCATTTATACGTATGCATACATACATACATACATACATACATACATACATACATACATACATACATACATACATACATACATACATACATACATACATACATACATACAAGCATGCCTGCTATGTTTCCCTTGAATGATTTTTTCAGCCTTGTATATATAAAGATATCTTTATATCCATATGCAGATATCTCTACACATGATGAGTATTATTGTATATATTTTATAGTTAACAGACCATTTTCCCGTCTGATTCATTTATGTCCATTTAATCTCCTTACCCGTTGTATTGACATCGTCTGTGGGTCCCACAGTGACCGCTGCCTCAGGGCATAAGGTATTGTTGTCTCCGTGCACCCACTGTGATATATGTGTTCCATTAGATGTGCAGTTCACATAAATGAACCCTATGAGAGACAATGGTGACCGGTCACGTGATGAATCAACTGCTACTGAATCCAAGCTCCACTCATTCATTTCCCTCGTTGTGTTTGTCACTCACCGTCACACACAGACAAGGTGATGTTAGCCGCGGCGTGGCTCACGTTGTTGCTGACCGAGCAGGTGACCAGTCCCGCCCAGCCCACCTCCAGAGTGACGTCACTAGCGTTACCGGGTCCGGAGTGGACACGCGTGTCGTTCAGCGGGAGTCCGTCTGGACTCCAGCTGTAGTGGAGTCCGTCCCCCCCGGCAGAGCAGGACACCCTCTGCTGTCCCCGGGACAGACACTGCCGGGACAGGAGGGGAGAGGAGGCCGGGGCTAAGGGAAACCGACCGAGGAGGTGAGTCTCACAGTTTGACTGAACGGAAACCTTCTGTTATTCACTCAAAGAAACTAAACTTACAATTATAATTAGAAGCATCCACCTCTTTAACCCCCCTGCTCCTACTCCCAGACTAAATAGTGTTTAATGTGCTTGACATATTTTATGACTACAGACACAAATTGGGCAGCAGCAGAATAAACAGCATTTGCATGAGCACTTCTAAAGTAAAGTAGAGCAACACGGCATTAATAATATACGGGCAGAGGGCCTGCCTTTTTATCTTAAAAGAGTACATGTAAAGAGTACATAGAAAGGGCCTTAAAAACATTCACAAAGTACAGTATATTTAAGCAATAGATCACGCCAGGCTGTGGTATGTGCTCATTATACCACTGTTAAGGGGCGTTGTCCGGCCCCGATGCGCAGCGGAGGGCCGGCGACCCCCTTCACAGTGGTATAATGAGCACATGCCACTGACTGAAGTAATCTATTGCTTTTATACAACGGTTACTGTTACGGCGAAACGAAAGTCATAGACACACTACATTTAAAAAGAAACCAAGAAAGTCAAAGTAGCCGTTTTATTAAAGAATACAAAAAAGTAGTCCCTCCTGGCTGCCGCTATGCATCGACGGTCGCTATGCAACTCACTTTAGCGTCCCTCCGAGAGAAGGCTCCGATAGAGCGGTTCGCCGGCAATTTATCCTATGGAGCAGTTCACTCGCCGTGTGCCTAAGCTTTCGTTAGTCTCTCCATCGCCTTGCTCACTCCTGGAGTGACCTAAATCCAGCGATCTGATTGGTTCCCAACTGTTGTATAATGAGCGTATACATAACTGCTATGACGCCCGATCATTTTGTGAAAGTTTGCATATCCCTCCACGCCTGGAAGTAGAAACAGTTACAAAGTAAAACATTTGTTGGATGATGGAGAGTGTGTAAATGTTGTTACTCCGGGAGTGAGCAAGGCGATGGAGGGACTAACGAAAGCTTCGGCACACGGCGAGTGAACTGCTCCATAGGATAAATTATCGGCGAACCGCTCTATCGGAGCCTTCTCTCGGAGGGACGCTAAAGTGTGTTGCATAGCGACCGTCGATGCATAGCGGCAGCCAGGAGGGACTACTTTTTTGTATTCTTTAATTAAACGGCTATTTTGACTTTCTTGGTTTCTTTTTAAATGAAGTGTGTCTATGACTTTCGTTTCGCCATAATAGTAACCTTATATTATTATATACAATATATTTAAGCAATAGATCACGCCAGTCAGTGGCATGTGCTCATTATACCACTGTGAAGGGGGTCGCCGGCCCTCCACTGCGCGTCGGGGCCGGACAACGCCCCTTAACAGTGGTATAATGAGCACATACCAAAGCCTGGCGTGATCTATTGCTTAAATATATTGTGGCAGACGCCAGGGAGGAGTGAGGGGAGTGGTAGGCCTGGAAACCAGCTGGCTCCCCCCCAGGCCATATATGGAATTCCTCCAGGTAACGAGGCAGGCCTGAAGGGCATTAAGCTGGAGTGCGTGAAGTTAAAAGGGAGAACAGGCTACCACAAGCCAGAGTTGGGGCTAGCAAGAGACAGAGAGGACTGGATCATAAATGTTCCCACCCTGGGTGTGTTTACGAGGTGAATAAACCATCCTAAGTTAAACCTGCTTTATGTGTTGTGTCGTTTTTATCTGCCCAACTTGGTGGCGTGGAATCCCCACACCCACAGGCCTGCTACAATATATATATATATATATATATATATATATATATATATATGTATGTGTATATGTAAGGGATAATGCCCGACGAGGTGTCCATTATCAGGAATTAATGGACGACGTGGAGGCGTGAACCGTCCGACGCGAAGCGGAGGACGGTTGCCTCCGCGAAGTCCATTAATTCCTGATAATGGACACCTCGAAGGGCATTATCCCGCTTATACCACGGTCACTTACCAACGGTGACCAAATTAAGACCATTAATTTATATTTTCATGCGTTTTACAATCCGAATATAAACTTTTCCACAAAACATACATTTGTTTGCCTTGTTACGCCTGAGGGTCTGACTAATACCCGGAACCACCATTACACGCCCGTTGGGTTCTCATGCAACGGAAACGTTGTTCACTCCTCCAGTAATTACGACGGACCATAGCTACGACTTTAGAACGGGAGGTAGCGGGAGGTATTATAGTCCGCTCAGCTTTGTTTTGTTTCCCGTTGCTATGGTTACTACTATTTTAGAGACGATATGCCAGCTGGCGCATTAATTGAGAACGGTAAACAGACAATTTGACGGAACTACTTGTCCAGGTGTCCGTATATCAGGAGTTAATGCACACCCTGCATCCAATCAGAATCGAGTATTCCCGCAGACCGTGTATAATATATATATATATATATATATATATATATATATATATATATATATATATATATATATATATATATATATATAATATTAACATGGAGCCTGAGAGCCAACAGTGTTTCTATAAGAGCTATGAAGTCAGAGGTTAATGTTTAAATGATCCTTTATGACCTTGATGAATCCTTAATGATGCTGAGAGGGAAACAGCAGCTAAACCCAGCTGTTTCCCTCTCATATGTAACCCTGGTTAAATAACTACTACTGAAATAGGACATAGTTACTCACCTTCAATGGTTAAATAACATTTCGTAAATGCTACTTGGTTTCCAGATGCATTATGTACTTCCATTGAGTATTCATCATTGTCTGTCCTGTCGATGTCCTTTATAGTAAATATTCCAGTACTGACATTAAATGAATATCGAATGTTTGTCTGATTGCGTTCTGATAAAATCGTGACATTGTTGTTCTTCAGTCTGAAGGTATCATTTTGTGAGGACTGAGTAGGCAGCACGAGCAGGACCTCCACGGTTCCTCCCAGAGAGCCAAAGCACTGGGTCGTGATGTGTGGCTGTGTGGCGTTGCAGAAGGTCTTCACACCTGGAGGTTTACAGAGGAGAATAAAACCATACCAGAGATATATCTTACTGAGATTCACAGCCCACCACTCACTATTACTGTGATAACTGTCTTATTGCTGTAATAGGGATGGACATTTTGAATACAATGGGTGTCATTGCAGAGAGGGACATTATACTCATATATGTTGAAGGTTGAAACATTTAATATTTCATTACATTTTGGATTTGATTTACATTATTTCCATATGATTGTCATGAAAATACCCTACTCTACCCTGAATGCACTCGATAATATGTGGTAATACTTTTGTGTTATGCAATAACAAAGGGGAATTCACATTGTGGGGAAGTCAAAAAGCAAAAGGCAGAGTAATGATTAATGATATTAAACAATAAATGGACTCAATTTATCCAGAATTAACATGGGATAAAAGATAAATTAACCCATTTTTAATTACTTTAACCTATTAAATGGTGAAAAGCAACCACTTATGTTTAAACCTACAACTTAAAACTATAACTGACTAAATGAGATAAAATGCATAAATATTTAAAACAGTTGTAATTCCATAAAAGTCTCACCATCCGTCACACCAATTAGTAACAGCAGCACAGCCCCAATGTTGAGCATCTCGACCTCAGTGTTGTCTCAGTGGAGTCCAGGACTTTAGCCTGTTCACAGGAACACACACCCCAGCCTATATGAGCGATACATGTCATCGCTAAAGTGGAAGTTGTGCAACCGCTGAGCAAACTTTATATTCACCGCAACCGAACTAACAGGGCCAATACCTTATAAGGAAGAAAACGATAAACAGTACTGGGAGACTGGGCATCTTCAAAGATCCCATAATAATCTCATAATCCCTAAAATCAATAATTATTAATAGAAAGAAATTAGGAAATCAATCATGAATTCATGTTAAAATTCTCCCAATAAACACGACTGAGTTGGTGAAATGATTCAATTTGTTCTCAGTAATGAGATGAATGGGGTGGAACAAAAGCTAAATTGAAGTCTACCGTTATAACAGCTTTGGTAAGACAGTGAGGACGAGGGGGGCAGGGTGTTGGAGTCCCAGCCCAAAGGTTCAGGGTCCAAACACCACTGCAAGAAGCCCTACCTCCCAACTTATTAATATGACTCGGGAAAAAGAATCAGACTAAGTCACTTTAGAGGACAGTGTTTCCTCAATGACTGAACTGAAGGCTAAACCTTGATGTGTCTGTTGTACTGTCAATCTGAAGCAATCTGTTTCATTCTTTGCTGGTGGACCCTTCCTCGTAAGTCTAGTTGTTAGGGTTTGTGTTATCAGGGCAATCTGAGCCATAAGGGGGAAGTTAGAGACGGCAGAGAAGCACAAACAGCTCGATTGTTTGCCACATGACAACTCATTGGTTCCCATGAAACGGCCTTGACTCAATGAGCAGCGGTGTCAGCCCTTGAACCCTTTGAGTCAAAAATAATGAGGACGTTTCTATTCTCTTTTGGGTCAAGAAGGTACATTATCGAGTCGACAAGATTGTCTCTTTTCTTTAACATTTTGGAACATTTCCTGGAGAAGCTATGTTGTCCTATGTTGTAACATAAGTCTTGTTCCCACACCATAAGTCATTCAATTTATATTTTATATTGTCCCCTATTTAAAATCAATGGTTATCATTTCTTATGATTCATGATTTTTTATTTTACTTGGAAAATTAATCTGGTCTAGAATAACTACAATTTGGACAAAAATGCATTGACGGAGGTTAGCCTCTATGGGGCAGTATTGCATTGTAAATGTATCATGGTTCCATTTGTTTGCAATCTATTAACTATTACACTAGAGCATTATCTAGAAAGATAAATATAAATTGTTGACTATGAAGACTCAAACCTAAAATCTATTTTTTTGTTGTTAAATTTTCTCCTCGGTATGGTAAGATGTCAGCTGTAATTTGAAACAGTAAAACAAGGGTAAAATTAATAAGATTGCCATTCAATTGGGTGTGTGTGTGTGTGTGTGTGTGTGTGTGTGTGTGTGTGTGTGTGTGTGTGCGTGTGTGTGTGTGTGTGTGTGTGTGTGTGTGTGTGTGTGTGTGTGTGTGTGTGTGTGTGTGTGTGTGTGTGAGATTTGATGAATGACGGAAACTACACGGTGTAAACTACATGTGAACGGCTGAATAAACATTCTGATTTTCAAAGGAGTTCAACAAAGTGGCAGATGCAGAGAAGTGTCCCTGGCGAGTCAAAGGTCAGTGGGCTGATGGCCCTCTGGCTAAAGCGCTGTCCGCGTCCTTCTGGGGGTTGACAGCCCTCAGGGCCTCGTCCTCCGGGGCTGAGCGTACACACACTCGCCCACATTGGTCTCCAGCGTCCGCCTCCCCCTCCCCCTACCCTCACGGTCGCCCCGGAGACGAAATTAAGAAATAATTTATGAATTCATGTTAAAATACTCAAATTAATTATCCCATTACTCCCTGGGCCGCAGCAGCTGATAGTGATTATATTGATTGTCAATCAATTTCACCAACTGCATTCTACCTGCCCGCCTGCATTGTCCCTCCTCAGCCCATAGGGGGAGCTGAGCTTCTCCTCGGCCTCCACAATATATTCATACTTATATAATATGTGTTAATATCATTGATCTGTGCCATACTATTCTTTGTCACGGAGCTCGTCTCTATAATAGCTGGTTCCCTGTCAGCGATGGCACTGCTCCTGATAGTAGCATTGGGAGTGCGCAACAAAACACAAAACCTCAAAAGGTATGAATCCCCTTTGCTGCGTCCTGAACAATGCACAGTATAATGTACAGTATAATGTACAGTATAATGTGCTGTATAATCTACAGTATAATGTACAGTATAATGTACAGTATAATGTACAGTATAATGTGCTGTATAATCTACAGTATAATGTACAGTATAATGTACTGTATAATGTTCAGCATAATCTACAGTATACAGTATAATGTCGCACTAACATTTCGGTCGAACACCGGAATGTAGCGGAACGCCGACCGGTGTTTAGGAGGTCATTCTGGAAGGCGATACTTCAACACTAACAGTCATTCTGTTTGGGTCTCACCATTGTTTGGCGTTCTGTTCTCTCATTTCCTCATTTGCTCTCCGTCTCCACTCGTCCCGCTCTCCTCTCCCCAGACACCACAGAGGCGGAGGATGTAACCTACGCAGACATCTCTGTGCTCCAGCGTCAGGGTCAGCGGAGAGAGCAGGGGGCGGGGGAGGGGGAGGTGGAGTACGGGCAGGTCAAGGTGGCTCCAGGCCCCAGGCGGACGCTGGAGACCAATGTGGACGAGTGTGTGTACGCTCAGCCCCGGAGGACGAGGCCCTGAGAGCTGTGAACACCCAGAAGGACAGCGCGTTAGTCAGAGGGCCCGCCGCCCACTGACCTTTGACCTGCCAGGGGCACTTCTGATAATGGCAAGATCATTTTTTATTTTCAATTAACTTTTTCCTCTCTTGTTGTTGTCCATGGTGGTCTCTATTACGGAGAAGTAGCATGTTATACTGTTCTGCATTTTAACTTTTGGATTACTATACCTAGTATGGGTATTATACTATTCTGCATGTTTAACTATTCTATTATCATACCTCTTATGTATATTATACTATTCTGCTTAGCTATGCTCTTTATTTTGCATGTGAGCCTAATTAAGATATTAAATAACCAGCTATCTATCAGCTGCTTCTCAAAATATAATATAGTCAGATAATTATTTGATTGTAATTAAAACATTTAAATAAAACAAATGATCACCTACTGACCATGAAATCTGGGGACCTGTAAAATTAAGCATTACTTTACTTGATATCTGGGTAGGGCAAGTACCAGTATTGAGCTACATGTTTTACTCCAGATGCAGTTACTGTGTTTAGCCGCAGGGGGGCAGTATTGCCTGATTATGTAGACCTTAATCAGGGCCAGCAACCTTATAGGCAGGGGCAGGGCCATCCAGTTCTTTTTATACTTGTATAGTCTTATTTTTTATTTTCTGTATTTTATCACTCGATTATTTACCCAGTTTACTTTTGTGATTGTCAGCAATACGCAAAGCAAATTATTGTGGCGACTCCTACGGGGGTCGCGCCGGGGATTCTGGGGATCCGATATGCCGGTTGGGAAAAAGGGTTTTTATTGCCTTTTTGTGTTGGGGTTAACGGGTTTGGGGTGTGTGCTCGGTAAAATGTAGTTGTGTGTTGTGGAGTGTTGCTTGTTGTGTGTAGTGTTGCCGCCACCGTTACCGAGAGTTGCATGTCTGTTAGTTGGGTGTGCTGTGCGCTGTGTGTTGTATGTCGTGTTAAATAAACTCTCGGAGTCGTGCGGTTTTAGTGGCCACGAGAGTTGCGTAACCGCTTGACCTGGGCTCGTCTCGTCCTTCCCGCGCTGCTCGCCACATTATGATAAATAAAAGAGAAAATAAACACAAATATATTCTATAAACATAAATAAATTATACCATAGCCTACCAATTTTTAGAACTAGTATTTAAGGATCAATCATTCAACATGACTAATTGTAAAGAACCACAAAAGTCCACATTGATACATTTTTCAGACACAATCTAAACAAGTTTAATTGAAACAAAACAACAGCATTACTTTAAGTGCACAACAGAACATATATTAGATAACGTACACAACGTAACGTAGGCTACATAAGGTAACGAACATTCAATAATGTAAACGATGTAACGAGCATTAAATAACGTACACAACGTAACGAACAACAAATAACGTACACAACGTAACATTCACAACGTAATGTACATAACGTAACGTCAGCCTACACAACGTAATGTTGCATCCAGATTTTCACGTTTGCGTATCGCAATGAATTCCATGAAAACAGAACTTGAACTTGTGAGATCAGGATAGTCTCAGAGATCTACAGTTGTACTTTTTTTTTTTTGAATTGTATTAATATTCAAAAAACCATTAATTCCAGACACCTTCTCTCCTTCCGTCCCTGTCGTTGCGTGGAGTAGCGGCACTGAAATGACCCTTGATTCAGTGTTGATTATCTGACTTTATAACCTGACCACGTTTAATGTCCCGTTTAGTCAAACTACTGAGCTCAAGATCACTAGCAAGCTGTTGGAAACTAGATAGAAACAAAAATAAGAAGATTTAAATTATAAAATGAAAAATGGCCCTATTTCTAATGTTTATTATGATTTTTGTTTTTTTGAAAAAGTCCCGATATTGGTTCAAACCAAATCCTGGGACGATACCAAAATACTTTACACAAACAAAATAACCACCATCCATATCATATAGATGGTCTGTATCCTCCGCCATGTCCCTCCCAGGCTGCCATACAACCGACACACAAACACAAACATCCCTTTAGCGTGGAACACACCGGCCCAACCGTTGGCCATCTGAAACCTTTGAGGAGACTCGGACGAGTCCGGGACCAGGTTCAGCTGCGTTGGAAGCTTCTGGAACCGCCCGGACGGTGTCTGGTCCGATTCAACATGCCAAGTCTGAGAGCGTTGGCGGTCTGAGGGTGGGAGCCGTTGGTTACTCCTGATTGGTCAGCGAATCAGCGCCGTGTGTTTGAGGGACGGACTAGCGCCACCCGATGTTAAGGAGACTTATTGCATCTCACGCGTGGGGGCGGTGTGAGGGCCCCTCTAGCGTGGGGGCGGTGTGAGGGCCCCTCTAGTGTGGGGGCGGTGTGAGGGCCCCTCTAGTGTGGGGGTGGTGTGAGGGCCCCTCTGGGGTGGGGGCGGTGTGAGGGCCCCTCCAGCGTGGGGGCGGTTTGAGGGCCCCTCTGGGGTGGGGGCGGGGTGAGGGCCCCTCTAGCGGGGGGGCGGTGTGAGGGCCCCTCTAGCGTGGGGGTGGTGTGAGGGCCCCTCCAGCGTGGGGGCGGTGTGAGGGCCCCTCTAGCGTGGGGGCGGTGTGAGGGCCCCTCTAGCGTGGGGGGTGGTGTGAGGGCCCCTCCAGCGTGGGGGCGGTGTGAGGGCCCCTCCAGCGTGGGGGCGGTGTGAGGGCCCCTCCAGCGCGGGGGCGGGGTGAGGGCCCCTCTAGCGTGGGGGCGGTGTGAGGACCCCTCTAGCGTGGGGGCGGGGTGAGGGCCCCTCTAGCGTGGGGGCGGGGTGAGGGCCCCTCTAGCGTGGGGGCGGTGTGAGGGCCCCTCCAGTGTGGGGGCGGTGTGAGGGCCCCTCTAGCGTGGGGGTGGTGTGAGGGCCCCTCCCGCGTGGGGGCGGGTTGAGGGCCCCTCCAGCCGTGGGGGCGGTGTGAGGGCCCCTCTAGTGTGGGGGCGGTGTGAGGGCCCCTCTAGTGTGGGGGCGGTGTGAGGGCCCCTCTAGCGTGGGGGTGGTGTGAGGGCCCCTCTAGCGTGGGGGCGGTGTGAGGGCCCCTCCAGCCGTGGGGGCGGTGTGAGGGCCCCTCTAGCGTGGGGGCGGTGTGAGGGCCCCTCCGGCCGTGGGGGCGGTGTGAGGGCCCCTCTAGGGTGGGGGCGGGGTGAGGGCCCCTCCGGGGTGGGGGCGGGGTGAGGGCCCCTACAGCGTGGGCCGCCCGCCCGTTCTCATATCCTATCGGACATCATGCGGGTGGTGAGGCTCCTGAAGAAGGACTTGGTCCTGGCCATCTTCAGGGTCTCCTTCCTGTCCTTGGTGCGTCTGCGCGGCACGCCGTCCCAGGGGTCCTCCTCCCCGTCCCCGAACCAGGGCCCCCAGGCCCCCCCGTTCAGGTCCGGGTGGCCCCGGGGGTCCTCGGGGGGGTAGCGCACCGGCACGGCGGTGCGGTTGTAGAAGGCCAGCCGGGCCAGCAGCAGCTTGACCACGTCGGGGCGCCGCTCCGCCTGGTCGAAGCGCTCGTAGGGGTCCCCGGACACGTTGAACAGCCACACCGCCTTCCCGGGCTGCAGGTGGCGCTCCAGCCCCCACCAGCCGCCGGGGGAGCCGGGCAGCACGGGCGGCGGCGTCCAGTCCCCGTAGCCGGGGTCCCCGGTGAGCAGCTTCCAGTCCCCGGCGCGTATGGACGCCTGGACCGCCGTGTCCCAGATGCCGAAGCCCCCCCGCAGCGAGCCCCCCCGCGCGGGGTTGTACAGCGGGTCGATGTTGTGCAGGATCTCCCGGCGCGGCGACTCCCGGCCCTCGCTGATGGCCGGCCACACGTCGAAGCCGTCCAGCCCCTCGGCGGCCGAGGCGTTGCCCCCGGCCAGCCCCACCAGCGTGGGGTACCAGTCGGTGATGTGCACCAGGGCCCTGCTCACCCTCCTCCTGCGCCGCAGCAGGGGGCTGTGGACGAAGCCCAGCCCCCGGACCCCGCCCTCCCAGTAGGTGCCCTTGCGGCCCCTCAGCGGCCAGTTGCTGCCCCCCGACAGCGGCTGGCCCCCGTTGTCCGTGGAGAAGACCACCACGCTGTTCTGGTAGAAGCCGTACTTGCGGAGGGCGTAGGTGACGTTGCGCACCGCCTCGTCCACCGCCGACACCATGCCGGCGTACTTGCGGCGCGGCACGTTGCCCATGTCCCGGTACGGGTAGACGTAGCGCCGGGGGCACTGCAGGGGCGTGTGCACCGCCTGGAAGGACAGGTAGATGAAGAGGGGCGGGCCCAGCGGGTCGTGCGCGGCCAGGATCCGGCGGACCCTCTGGGTGTACAGGTGGGTGGAGTACTTGCCGCCCTGGTCCCAGGCCACCGTCTCGCCCTCGTGGAGGTCGTAGCCGCACAGGCCCGGCCCGTCGCACGAGTTGTAGGTGTAGTAGTTGACGCTGCCCGTCAGCGAGCCGAGGTAGGAGTGGAAGCCGCGGCGGGTGGGCAGGCACTCCTTCTTGTAGAAGCCCAGGTGCCACTTGCCCACCATGTGGGTGGAGTAGCCCAGCCCCTGCAGCCGCTGGGGCAGGGTGACCTGGTCCAGGGGCAGGCAGCTGGGCTGGCGCGGCCGGATGATGGAGTGCTGCAGGCCCGTGTGGATCTGGTACCTAGGAGGGGGAGGGTTAACACCGGTCCCAGAGATCGCTGGGCAGGCAGCGGCGGGCCGAGGTGACTCCCGATCACTCACTTACAGACTAGACGAGGTTTTAGAGCAGTGAGTGAGGTTGAAAGATGTGTACCGTAGTCTTCATTGCTTTGGTGTTACCACTGGTCGTTTAATTATTAGTTTAAAAGTATAAAAGTATGAGTATAATATACATACATACAGTGGTGGGCATGAGTTTAGGCACCCATGCTAAAGTTGACTAAAAAGAGGAATAAAAAAAATCTTCTTTTGGAAATTTTACAATGAATAATGTATCGTGAATAAATAAATGTTCTCCATAAAATACAGGGTGAATAAGTATAGACACCCCTATGTTAAATTCCCATAGAGGCAGGCAGATTCTCATGGATCCAGGATGCTATGCATCTTGATGAAGTCACCTCGGCCTTTGGAATTAAAATAGCCCATCACCACATACCCTTCACCAAACCTAGAGATTGGCATGGTTCTTTTCTGACCCTAACCCTAAGCCTAATAGCTGTTAGTTAGCCTAATGAATTCTCAATGCAAATCAAACCAGCTAATAGGCTACCACCTATTAGCTGGCTTGTTTAATTAAAGCATTAAGATCAATTTCCTCTTTTTGTATTCATCTTATTAGTCAACTTTAGCATGGGTGCCTAAACTTATGCCTACCACGGTATATTTTTGAAAGGCGGTTTCCACTGTTTTAAAGTTAGAGACAAATAATGATCAGAGTCAGGATAGCAGATACGTGCAAAGAAAATGAAAAGAGGAAAGTCAAAGTTCCTGACTGCTGTTCTACCTGCCGGTGAGCAGCTGGCTGCGGGACGGGGTGCAGATAGGCTGGATGTAGTACTGTTCAAGCCTCACTCCGTCCGCCGCCAGCTTGTCCAGTGTGGGGGTCTTGATGTCAGAGTTGTGATAGCCGATGTCGTTGAACCCCTGGTCGTCCGTCATGATGAAGATAATGTGCGGCGGACGCGCTGCGGGCAGTACGTTGGCCGGGTCGGGAGCGGACGGGCGCTCCACCTGGTTGGGGCTCATCCAGTCCCACGTCAGGTAACTGAGGCTCAGCAGACTCATCACGGAGAACCCGGTCAGCGACGTGGTCGTCATCGCTCGTCTGACCCACTAACCTTTCTCGGTACCTACCTTCCGAAAAGCGTTAACAAATCCTATTGAAATGGATAAATCTCTAACGCAAAGAATAAAC
>NC_044057.1:27184755-27229755 GCF_902167405.1 Gadus morhua
GGAAGAACAGTCGTAGTTCAAAGGCCGGACCGATCCGCCTCAAACACGCGTGTGCGCTTTCGGATGAGTGTGTGTGTAGCGTGGGTACTTCTTCGAGTTTGTTTTAGTTTTGTTCCGTATTTATATGATCTATCGCATTGTCGCGTCTTGTTTTAAAGATGTCCGCGGACGCGTCGAAGCGCGGCCACTTGATCCTCCTGATCTGTCGTCATTTAAAGGAGAGCGGGTTGCTGGATGCAGCTGAGGAGCTGAGGAAGCATGCACCTCAGGTCTGCACACATACAGACACAATCAGACAGACACTATTATGAAACACAATCGCACACGCACAGCTTCACTACACACACACACACACACACGCACACCTTCACTACACACACCTTCCCTAAACACATACACATACACACACACACACACACACACACACACACACACACACACACACACACACACACACACACACACACACACACACACACACACACACACACAACTTCACTACACACGCACACACCTTCTCTAAACGCACACACACACAACTTCACTACAAACACACACCTACACTACCACACGCACTTTCACTACACACGTGCACACACTCCTTTACTATAAACAGACTTCACCACACACACACAACTCACCACGCACACACACATCTACATACACACACACACACAACTTCACCACACCACATAGACCCCTTCACTACTCACAGACACCTCTTCACTACACACACACACACACTTACCTAAGCTGTTCTTCTTTGCATTACAGGTGGAATCGGGCACCTCTGCGTCCTTGATGGACATTTATACTTCATGGTTGGAGTGAGTACGATTACCCCCCTCCGACCCATGGTATTGCAAACCCGTTTCTAACATTAACCCTTTAGAACAGTGAAAGTAACAGGCTGGCTTCGTGTTTCATTGGCTGATAGAAAGTCCAATGGGTTGACCAAGAGGAGACGGAAAGCAGACCCAAAGAGCAGCAGTGAGACCTCGGACGACGAGGATGGAGTGACCCTCGCTAAAGGTAGGGGCCCCTCGCTGAAGGTAGGGGCCACTCTAAGGGTAGGGGCCACTCTAAAGGTAAGGGCCACTCTATAGGTAGGGGGCCACTCTCTAAAGGTAGGGGGCCCCTCGCTGAAAGTAGGGGCCACTCTCTAAAGGTAGGGGCCACTCTCTAAAGGTAGGGAGCCCCTCGCTGAAGGTAGGGGGCCCCTCGCTGAAGGTAGGGGCCACTCGCTGATGGTAGGGGCCACTCGCTAAAGGTAGGGGCCACTCGCTAAAGGTAGGGGCCCACTCTCTAAAGGTAGGGGGCCACTCTCTAAAGGTAGGGGGCCACTCTCTAAAGGTAGGGGCCACTCTAAAGGTAGGGGCCACTCTAAAGGTAGGGGCCACTCTAAAGGTAGGGGGCCACTCTCTAAAGGTAGGGGGCCACTCTAAAGGTAGGGGGGGCCCTCTCTAAAGGTAGGGTTTTAACATGATTAACAGTATGTGCTGTCAGTTGAATATTGCTAATTCTGCAGTGTAGCACTTCAGTAGTCAAACAATTTGTTACAAACCGTTTTCTGAAGGTGGGATCAAGCCTGCAAGATGGGAAACAGGAGCTGGTGATTATGATTATGAGGAGGAGGAGGACAGTGAACTGTTCAGCCAGAGCCTACTTCCACAGGTAAGGCCCGGTTAGAGCCTACAGTGCAGACACTCAGTCAAGCATAAACACAAGTCTCTCTGAATTTGTTTTGGTTATTTGTGTTTGCTATTTGATTCTACAGTTACAATGATAGAATAGTAACGCAGAAACCAGCTTTATTTATAAACGCTTGACACTGAAAAAAATGAAAAACACTGACTACAAAAAAATGAATGTTGTAATCAAATGATCTCCCAAGTTTTTGATATCGACATTGGATGAGAAAGAAGAAGGCCATCCCTGAATATTTCTGCTGCATCTTTAATCTCACCCACAGACACCGAAAAAATTATCGAATCAAACTCTGGTGAAGACTCGTGGGAGTGCAGTTAAAACTACAGTTCCCAGCAAGCCACAGAGTGGCAGCAGTGATACGGATTCAGAGAGCGACGAGGGAACTACAGGGGTGAGGTGTTGTGGAACATCATGCTCAGTTTAATGATGGCTTTTCCAATTCATGACAGCGATGATCAACAACAACAACAACAACAATATCCCCCCGGGGATCAATAAAGTATTTCTGATTTCTGATTCTGATCTAATCATTCATTCCTCACTGATTTTCTTCCAACGTTTGAAAAAACAGAGAACAAAGCCCCCAGCGAGACCGACCACCCCGACCCAGGCTGTCAAACCCCCAGTGAAGGCAGCGGCTGGTCCTACCAAGTCCAAACCCCCGGCCTCGTCCAGCAGTGAGTCTAGTGATGAAGATGGAGCCGCTGATCCACCGCAGGAGGCCTCCACCACCACCACCAGCCCGGCTGCTCCAGGCACACCGGCGCCCAAGACTAAAGCGCTCAGAGCTGCTTCTTCAGCCAAGAAGACCCCGCTGGCTGCCGCCACGCCCGCCAAGACCCCCGCTGCCAGGACCCCCGCTGCCAAGACCCCCGCCGCCAAGACCCCCGCCGCCAGGACCCCCACCGCCAAGACCCCCGCTGCCTGGACCCCCGCTGCCAGGACCCCCGCTGCCAGGACCCCCGCTGGAGGCCCCAGGAAGGCAGACAGCGACAGCAGCGAGTCGTCTTCAGACAGCGACGAGGGATCGCTGCCTGGGAACCAACAGGCAGCCACGCCGACAGCCAATAGGAAGGCTTCTCCTGCTGCCGCCAGACCGGCCCAGGCCGCCAAGAGCTCTAGTGAGACGGATTCCTCGGGGACTGACGATGAGGCCCCTCCCACCACACCTAAGACGCCCCTCAGAGCGGCCTCTACACCCTCCAAGGCCCCCCCTCCTGCGGCCCCGGGCCCCACTGGGGCCACGCCCTCTGCTGGGTCCACCACTGAGTCCAGTGAGGAAAGTGATGATGGGGACGCCCCCAAAAAACCTCCCGCCACCACGACCGCCCCGGCCGCTCGGGTCACTGCTGCACCCAAGACCAAAGCGGTCGGAGCCGCTCCTTCAGCCAAGAAGACCCCGGAGGCCGCCGCCACCAGAGCAGCCCAGGCCGCAGAGAGCTCCAGTGAGACCGAGTCCTCGGACAGCGAGGATGAGGCCCCTCCCACCACCCCTGTGAAGACGCCCCTTAGAGCGGCCTCCACACCCTCCCAGACCGCCGCCCCTGGGGGGCCGGGGTCAGTGTCTGCGGCTGTCCCCAGGAGGCCGGACAGCGTCAGCAGCGACACGACTTCAGAGAGCGACCAGGAGACCCCAGCGGTGAGTCCATCGCGATTTGGGATCGACCGATATGGACCGTTTTAGGGCCATTACCGTTTATTTTTTTCCATCAGCCTAAAGGTCCATTCAAACCCTACGGTAAATACGGATACGGACCGTTTCGTCCGGTCCCGGAGGTGTTTCGTCCGTCAATGTTCCGTCGCCTCTGAGCTTACGAATCCGGAGTGCTCCGGGAGAAACGGAGTAATACCACCGGAAATCGATGCGGCAGTATAGAGTCAGAAGTCAGACCATTCACGAAAATAGAGAGTAGTATAATATCTGATATATATTGGTTTTATACTTATATTATACTTTGGCAATGAGTTGTAACTGGTCTATTGACAACATTTTGAGGAGATAATCTGCTGGTTGGTGAGGGGTGTCACATGCCACCGCCGCCTAGGCCTACACTTTTTGCACATTTTTTTGCAGATTTCAGATGACGCGAAGCAAAATCATCTCTACAGATATCATGTTTGCGATTGTCGATGCCGTTAATTTGTGAAACGACAGTCACTTCCCTCTAGAGGATTCATTGCGTAACATCCATAAGCTGAAACCGGACGGAGGTATGAAGGGTACTTCCGGCGGCAACGTTTGGGGCGACGGACGAATTTCGTCCGGATCCGGAGGTATGAATCAGCCTTTAGTCGATGGCCGATACGCTGATACCGATTTTCTTGAGCCGATATTTTGAGGCGATACTACCCTGGAAATCCAGAATTCTCGCGAGAGCAGAATTAGAATTTGCTCAGCGAGTCACTTTGGGAACGAGCTATATACTCACTCCCCGATTCCCCGGGCCCAGAACACATTAACCAATCACATCGGTGTATCTGATATAGGCTGGCCAAAAGCTTTGCTGTTTTACCGACTGAATACGGCAAGAGTCTTATCTATTGGTTAGCTCCACTGGTCTGGATACGTCACGCCTTGTATTCTTCTGATTGCTCGTAGTGTTATCCAATGTGTGTTATCCGGTGATATCTTCAAATGCATGCTTGGTGCCGCCCCTCGAGTAGGGCCATTTTCGTTACTCGTTGCCAGACCCTACAGCTTTCTAGATGTGGGTCTGGATTTCCAGGCTGAGCCGATACTGCTTTTGCTCCTTCAATTTACATCATGAAAATTACCCAATGATGATAACAAATGTTACAAGTCTCAATTAAAAAAAGGAACAATTATTGAACTGTCTGTAAATCATGCCAGGCCAAAAAAAAAATGAAACTGCGAAAAGCAATAATAATTGGCCAATGACGATAAATGAAAAAACTATTGCTGTTAGTTTAATGCGTTATTAACGTCGTTAGCGCAAAGCAGTTTTAACGGCGTTGATTTTTATATTGCGCGATTAACGCTCTTTTGGCTTGGCAAATGTTTTATTTTTTTCACCTGTTGTCTAGCAACAACTAGTCACGTTAGAAAAACGACAGCACCATACTTGATCTAGCTACGCCGGCAACAAGCACGCCGCACAAACTTGTAGGGGCAAGGATACGGAGCGGGTGAAAAACTCCTTAAAAGTGTGTGTGTGTTTGTGTGTCACTGTTCAAGCCTGCACGAGAGTTCAATGTTGTCATTAGCTGTTACTTTCTGACCAATCGCAGTTCAAGGCCCACCTGGGCTGTACCACTTCGGGAGGGGCCGCCCAGTTACTCCCCTCTAGACAAAATCGACTTGGTTGCGACGTTGACAGTTTGTGAGTGTTGCGTCTGTTGAGTGAGTGAGAGGTTGCGGGCGCACAGCTCAGGCGGCCGGACGGCGCTGCAAGGAACTTTTATAAACGCAATATTGTTATCCCGCAGTAATCAGCCCTACAGCCCCGAAACGTAAACGGCCGACCGGGAATTCTCCTGATTACCACTCCGCCATCGTGTGTGTGTGTGTGTGTGTGTGTGTGTGTGTGTGTGTGTGTGTGTGTGTGTGTGTGTGTGTGTGTGTGTGTGTGTGTGTGTTATTTAATAGCCTGGTAATGTCTATAGGCCTACGTACGGTAGGAATATTCATACTGGTTTAAAAAATAAATGTTAAAGTATTTCCCATCTTTGCTGAGCAAGAGTTTTGTTCGAAAGTTCAGTGATTGAAACAAAAAAGCCTGGGGTATTGAAGTTTTACGGTAGGCCTACCACTGTCGTGTACCTACCCGATGTCAAGTGGACCGGGTTTAAAACTGAGATCTTTGAGCTCGACATCTTAACATGACTACTACTAAGTCGGATTGTTTTCATTCACTTTAAATGTTGTAGTACATGTATTCATTCTAATTGGTATTCGTTCTGCTTGCTTCCGACCTGGTTCACAGCCGAAGCCAGCAGTCAAGGCGTCGGCCGCCGGCACCCCAAAGCCTGTGAAGACAGCACCTACAGACTCCTGGACACTCGCCCAGACCGCCACGCCTGCAGCCCCCGGCCCCCCCGCTGAACGCCCGGCCGCTTCCAGCCCTGAGTCCAGTGAGGACAGCGGCGACGGAGTCGGCAGACAGACGCAGATCTTGGATTACTTCAAGGCCGCCAAAGAAACGCCCGCCACGCCGTCCACCCCGCTGGCCGCCGCCGCCAGACCGGCCCAGGCCGCCGAGAGCTCTAGTGAGACGGAGTCCTCGGGGACTGACGATGAGGCCCCTCCCACCACACCTAAGACGCCCCTCAGAGCGGCCTCTACACCCTCCAAGGCCCCCCCTCCTGCGGCCCCGGGCCCCACTGGGGCCACGCCCTCTGCTGGGTCCACCACTGAGTCCAGTGAGGAAAGTGATGATGGGGAGGCCCCCAAAAAACCTCCCGCCACCACGACCGCCCCGGCCGCTCGGGTCACTGCTGCACCCAAGACCAAAGCGGGCGGAGCCGCTCCTTCAGCCAAGAAGACCCCGGAGGCTGCCGCCACGCCCGCCAAGACCCCCGCTGCCAGGACCCCCGCTGGAGGCCCCAGGAAGGCAGACAGCGACAGCAGCGAGTCGTCTTCAGACAGCGACGAGGGATTGCTGCCTGGGAACCAACAGGCGGCCACGCCGTCAGCCAATAGGAAGGCTTCTCCTGCTGCCGCCACACCACTAGGAAAGGCTCACACACCAGCCAAGACCGCCCCCCCTGCAGCCACTGGCCCCGCCCCTCTGGGCCCCCACCCCTCTGCAGCGCCCGGCCCTGGGTCCAGCGAGGGAGGGGGGGGCGTCCCCATGACAACCATCCGGGACTTCTTCGGCCGGACCACTCCCGCTAAGACTCAAGCGGGGGGGAACAGTGGGGGGGGCTGTTATACGGTACGCATGTTGGGAGGTGCTGTTAGGCCCTGGAATCAGCTCGTGTTTTCAGCTCCAGGCTGCTTGCATTCCGAGGTCGATACGTATTCCGATTCTTTAAAGAAGTGTTTCTTTATATTGCATCACAATATTACGAATATCTTTTTGATTATTTTTTTTTTCTGGCATTTACTTGCAATGAGAATATATGCAGAGGCATTCATAGCTCTAGCACCAAAAAAAAACATTTTAAATTACTTCAATTGACCAGAAAAATTAAGAAAAAAATGAATTGTTACCATTACCTGTCCCGCCAAGATTAAATGTACCTTTATTGTCATTAAAGATAATCGCCAGCTTTGCATGAATCTTTATATATTTATATATATATTTAAAGTATTTTCATCGCTTATATTTTGAGGACATTTTCTATGACTCATGGCTCCATTTGATCTTTGAACCCGCTCGTTGGTTCCTATAGGTTCAGGCTCCACACCCCTGCGCTGAGCCCCCGCCCGCCCGGCCCGAGGCCTCGGATAGCTCCAGCGACGAGAGCGGCAGCGACGATGCCGTGGTCCTCCGCACACCGGAGGCCATCGGCGCAGGAGGAGCGGCCGCAGAGTCCAGCGATACGGTGTCCGACAGCGAGGAGGACCACGCCCAGGTAGCCTGATCGTCCACGTATCTTACGTTTTGTATTAGACGTCCGTTCGACACCTGCTTCTGAAACCGTTCAACAGGCGCTAGAAGCCATGCTGAAGTTCCTCGAGTCGAAAAGGAAATCCACCCCCAGAGCAGGCCCGCGGACCCCCAAGACCCCCGCCGCAGTGAGTCCCACACACACTGACGGTGTTTGGATGGACACACTGATCCTTTAGTTGGGCTTTACAGCTCATGGAGGGGTGTTGTTGCTGCACACGCTGATGACGTTTGTCTTTTTAGGCGGCGCCCACTTCCAAGCCCCCATCCAAAGCAAAGCCTAAACCCAACCCTAAACCCTCCGCAACTTCAAGCTCCGCACCGAAGGCCAAGGCCGCCCCGAAGCCCAAGCGGCCCAAGAAAGACGGAGCTCTGAGCTCCAACTCGGAGGCTGGGAAGAAGGTAAAGGTTGGCGTTAGTGACCATGCTTCGTTAGTCCAGTTATCCTATTAAACCTTTAATTGTCTTTGCTATCTGCAGAGCTGTCTGTATGCCACTGTATATAGATCATTGTTTTACAAGTTTACATTTATTCAACAGAGGTCCAGAGCGATTCCTGGCTCCACAGCTGCCTCTCCTGGCTCTAAGCCCAAAGCTAGCCTCCAAAGTACTGTCCTACAAGCCCCAGGCCCAGTGCCAGGTATGTAGCCTAGAAGGACCTAGGGCTGTTCCATTATGGGAAAAATCCTAATCACAAAACATGTTGTATTTATTCAGCAAAAAATACTTTGTAACGGAGAACTTTGAAATTTTCAACTTAAAAAAATTCACAACATTTTATAGAATGTTCCAATCTATAAAATAATATACATATATTTATTCACCTGTACTGCACTTTCTATAAACAAATAATAAATTAAATAAAAATAAAAAACTTGATTATGTTAATTGTGTGATTGTTTGAAGCTAAAATCGAAATCGCGATCAAAATTGGACTAATGGCCCAGCCCTAGGAGGACCTATTGCGGACCTGTGATACAAGGTGGACTGATGTGGTCTTGGAGAATAATTGTCAATTTGCTTAGAAGGTGGTCTGTTGCCCTGGCTGCTCAATCTGATTCCTACATCAAAATGAGCTCTCATTTCCCTCCATCCTAGACACGGCGAAGACCATAAAAGTTAAAGCCACCCCCGTAAAAGACAAAGCCACCACCATGAAAAGCAAAGCTCCACCTGTGATAGGCAAAGCCACACCTGTGAAAAAGACACTGGTGCTGAAGAAGACACCGACGCCAAAAAAGACACAGCCAACAGAGAAGGTTTGAAAATTCAAACACAACCATTAATGTAGAAGTGAAGCCATTGAGGTATCACGGCTGATGCAGTAGTATGCTAAACAATGTCTTCTGTACCCTCCGTCGACAAAGAGGAAACTGGGTGTTCCTCAGCCCATGGAGCCAGAGGACGTTCTGTCCAGCGCCCCGCCGATTCCTGCTTGGAACAACAGTTCTGACTCTGAAGGCAGTCTCGACGTGGAGAAGTGGAAGCGGCTGGTTTTGAATCTGTCAGGTGTGTGGGTGTAGGTGTGGGTGTGGGTAGTTGTTGTTTTTTCTAAAAAGGAGAATAACTGCTAGACTTTTTTTTGTCTAATTCACATCAGTAAAAAGTGGCAAGCGTTTCTGTTCCAACCTGGTTATTGGCAACGTCTAACTAACCCTAACCTGGTTATTGGTAACGTCTAACTAAACCTAACCTGATTATTGGTAACTTCTAACTAACCCTAACCCTGGTTATTGGTAACGTCTAACTAAACCTAACCTGGTTATTGGTAACGTCTAACTAAACCTAACCTGGTTATTGGTAACGTCTAACTAACCCTAACCCTGGTTATTGGTAACGTCTAACTAACCCTAACCTGATTATTGGTAACGTCTAACTAACCCTAACCCTGGTTATTGGTAACGTCTAACTAACCCTAACCCTGGTTATTGGTAACGTCTAACTAACCCTAACCTGGTTTTTGGTGACGTCTCTGTGGGTTGGTATAACGGTCTGGACGTTTTGAACCATCCTAACCCTAACCCTTCGTCCGCACAGTGGAAGACGAAGCCAAGATGCAGACCATGGCCGCTTTGGACGCAACCCCGGCCAAGAAGCCGCGCGTCCGGAAGCCCCGGGCCAAGGCCGGGGCCGGGGCTAACCCTAACCCTAACCCTAAGGCCGGGGCCGGGGCTAACCCTAACCCCAAGGCCGGGGCTAACCCTAACCCTAACCCTAACCCCAAGGCCGGGGCCGGCCCTGCTGCGGCTGACCCCACCGGCCAGGCGGTGAAGACGAAAGCCCCGCCGCGGAAGCCGCGCGCGCCTCGGGCTAAAAACGCGTTCCCCGCGGCCCAACAGACCTTCCTCTCTTTCGTACCCGTTGCCACGCCCGCCGGGGCGAAGAGGAAGGGAGCAGACACCGCGATGGACGGCGTCCAGGCGGAGGAACCGAAGAGGAGGAGGAAGGGCGACTCTGGGGACGGGAAGGAGGAACCGAGGAGGAGGAAGAAGAAGAGCGACTCTGGGGACGGGAAGGAAGAACCGAAGAGGAGGAAGAAGAAGAAGAAGAGCGACTCTGGGGACGGGAAGGAGGAACCCGAGAGGAGGAAGAAGAAGAAGAGCGACTCTGGGGACGGGAAGGAGGAACCCGAGAGGAGGAAGAAGAAGAAGAGCGACTCTGGGGACGGGAAGGAGGAACCCGAGAGGAGGAAGAAGAAGAAGAAGAGCGACTCTGGGGACGGGAAGGCGGCGGGGAAAGCGAGCAAGGCGGCCGATCAGAAGGCAGACGGGACCGAGGGCGGGACACCTGCTGTGAAGAGCAAGAAGGACTCTGCTGGAGGCCTGAAGACGAGTCAGGAGGGCAAGAGGAAAAATAAGCAGGTGGCTGAGGTGCGCATCGCAGCAGAGCTCCAAGGGCTGCTCGACGCCATAGCAACAGAACCCCCCGTTCTGTCCGAGCCCAAACCCAGTGAGCAGGAGCACATTTCTCACAATAAGCACAAAAAAAAAGTGGAACGTAACATCAGTAACATCAGTATTTGTGTTTTTTAACAGAGAGCAAAAAGAAAAAGGCCAAAGATAAAGCAGCCATCTTCGTTTAGGACCTGAAGCGAACGAAGTGCCTCCCACCTCCTACAAAGTTTAAAAGGTAATCGGATGCGGTTATAGTATTGATTGAAGGAGCAATATATGGTGTAAAAAGGGTTATAAATATAAGCAAAATCTATTATGAATTATCTTGTATTATTGCGTTTCTCCTTTTATCCACAGAAAACAAGCCATGAAGTACATGAAGACTTTTTTTTATGGACGGGTCAAGACATCTGGAAATCATGGGCAGCGTGAAATACTGTAACAAGAATACATTGTATTTTTCTACTCTTTTTATTACCTTTTTTATGTTTCAGTTTTTTGTGTTTTTGTACGTATGAACCTTACATGTGCCTGGCTAAGTTTTATATTATAATGTGGATTGTGATTAAACCTTCATTGTATGTTTTGTAGGTGTGTATGCGCCACAAGATGAGTTATAAACATGTTGTTGATGTGATGCCCCTACATAGAAACCCTCATCAAGTGGTCGAGATGATCAATAGTTGGTGATTGGGTAGAAAAAAAATCATATATGCCATGTTATGTTTCATCTGTAAAAAGATAACATTTATCAGGGCCAATGCTGGCCCGGCGCGCTCTGTGTACTCTGCGTATAGGGAGCGGCGGGCCTGCCATTTATCCATAATCCTAATTCACTCCAAAACATAATGTACTGCATTGTAGTCTGGATGCTTGGAATGCATGTTTTAATACATTCGTTTTAATATTAAAGATTAGCAGTTAATAATTTTACCCATATGTCTATGTATTGAAAATAAAATATACATTTTATTTTAACTAATCTTGAAATTTCATTTCGGTAACCGTGGCATCGTGACATTACATCACATAGCCGAAAGGTGGCGATGTCGTTCCTCCATGGCGAATGAACGAAGAGCAGAAGAAGTGGTCCTGCGAAGCATCTCTGGTCTCGCCGTGAAACTCTGGGCTACCTACTTTATATTATTTATATATATTGTATTTCATGCTGATGCAATGTGGAGATTAAGTTCAGTGCGCCACAAAGCTGTTCCACAGGGCCGCAGCTTGGAAGAGTTCAAGTTAAAGAGACGAGAACATGAGAAAGGTGAGCATATTCTCAACGTTCATCAGTGGATTCATTTGTTGGTTCAGTCTGGACCAACCATATTGAAAGTGACAGTGAATGGACGTCTCCTGCTGCAGTGCTACGGAGTGCTCGGAAAGACAACCTGCTGGTCAGCAAGAGGCTCCTGCTGTGTGAAGATGAGGACGAGACGCCCATGGATGCTGCTTCAGGGGACCAGGTCAGTGACGCCTCACTCCTTGTGTGATTGATTATGCACTCTGTTTGATTTGAACATGCATAAGATGAAGGAACATATGGACACGCTCTCAAAGCCTCGCAAACGCTGCGATCTCACTCCCCCCCCTCCCACTATTTTCTTCTGACAAGGTGGTCCATCTAGTCCAGAAACTCCAGCAGAGCGGACAGGAGAAGGAGACTCATCTGAAAGCTCTGAGCGGTTCTCTGCGAAACCCATCGGCCCAGACAGTCTTCATAAAGTATGGTCTCCTCCGATCTTAATCGAACTTATTTTTGGTATTTATTAATAAGAGTGTAAGTGAAGAGGAGGTGTTTAGGAATGTCTAGGTGCTGGCTCGAGACAAATGGGGGTGTCGGGGAGAACACAGGGTTGTCCAGTCAGAGCTCCAAAGTATATAGGTTTTAGTTTCCAAAGGTGCTGCTGGCACTGCTGGACTGTATTGCTCAGTATACGCACACAGTGGCTGTTCACTGTTTTGCATAGGAAATTTCCTTTTCTAACGAGATGACCCGGAAGTACTACAGGAAAAGTGGTTCGAATCATAGTGGGGAAGTCACGCCCCTTTCCGGTAGAGCCCATCGGACCTATGAGATCGAAAAATATGAATGGGTTTCAATGGAGAGAAAGTAATTATCTTCTGGTCCCAGTCTTTATCTGCCCCGGATTACCCATTTGATGTTTGTGGATTTAAATGATAACTTAAAGACGAAGACGCATGAGAGACGAGACAAAGCAGAAGAAGAAAATAAAATTGATAATAATGGATACGAATTCCAGATATTAATTACATTTATTGCTGGTTAGTAAGCACAAAATATACATAAGAAAATGAAATGCCAACCTCACATTTCGGAAAAACTACCGGGGGCAGTTCATTTCAACATCAACATAATTTTAGCCTATTTTTTTTCACATGTGAATTGGGATTCAAGTGTCCTAAATTGTTCCCGTGGGCCAAATCTGACCTTGGTGATTGTAACTGTTGGCGACAACTTGATTGAAATCAATACAAGAGTGCTTGTTGTAGTCCATCTTCGGAAAAATGTAGTTTCACGCTACAGACGCTAGATGTCAGCAATACCTGCCATCGCACTCGAGTCAAATTAATTTTAAACAGGTTTTTTTTTTCCTGTATTTGAAAGGAAGCCCCTTTTCATATCTCCTTGATCCGATGTCGTTTGTCATAAAGGTTAAGGAAAGGCATAAAGGTAAGGTGATTTGACAATCCGAAGAGGCCCAAGGAGTTCGAAGGCACAGCTCTCAGAGTGTTCATTGTCTCTGAACAAAGGAAAGGGGATTGGTCACAGGTGTGGCTGAAATAGTCAGTGGCAGGGAGTGAGTAACTGATTGACATGGGCTAATTGGAAAAATCAATGGGCCAATAAAGGGGCGTGGCTCGGGGTCTGAGGTGAGGAGGGAAAAGAAAATCTTCCAAACAGTAAGAAAACGGTGTGTGTGTGTGTTTGTGTGCACTTCTTCCAGGCATGAGAACAGCATGCATCTACTAGTAGGGCTCCTGAGTGGCTCCCAGGCTCAGTGGCGTCTGCTGGCCCTCCAGTGTCTCCACGAGCTGTCCCAGTCCCACCAGCCCAACGTGACCCTGGCTTGTGTGCCCGCCACCCCTTACCTGCTCACCTACCTGTCCGGCCAAAGCACCAAGCTGACAGTCAGTGGCCAAGCGCACCAAACACAGAAAAATGATTATTAGAATTGTAATGTTGTTTTAACTATATTGGTAAACTGTGTGTGTGTGTGTGTGTGTGTGTGTGTGTGTGTGTGTGTGTGTGTGTGTGTGTGTGTGTGTGTGTGTGTGTGTGTGTGTGTGTGTGTGTGTGTGTGTGTGTGTGTGTGTGTGTGTGTGCGCGCGCGCGCGCGCAGGAGCTTTGTCTCTACACACTGGGTAATCTGTGTCCAGGCAGCGATGTTGTAAGAGACAAACTCTTGGCCCAAGGGATCATACCTGCCCTCAAGAATTGCATGGAGGTAAAGTTGTACATAGTAGTACACAAACACAGCGTATTGTTGATTGTCATTCGTGTGTGTGTCAGGGATGGAAATTAACAGCCGCCACACGCCATTTGCGGGTGGATTTGTATGGTGGCGGGTGAATCGTGTCACTTCACCCGCCACTGTGTCGGGTAATACTTTCAAGTCAGGTCCGAACAAATTTGCATATTCAATACATTCGTCATACGGCGCAGCACAGTTCCACAACCATTACTGTCAACATCCGGCCCCCTTCTTCTTCTACGCCTCTCTTGCTGAACTGCGACTGCCAACATCCGGGATAATATACCGGTAACTAACAGCTCTCAAGTCTCTCGCATTCGGCGTGAGACACACGCAATTCGGAAGAAGACGATTGGTGTGTCGCATAGACGTTGTCATCGTCTTGCCGTCCCTCCCCGTTCTGTGATTGGTTCCCCATCTCAGGCGAAAATCTGATCCATGGAATCCAGGCTGCCTTGCAGCGCGAAATGAAATTGTGCGCAAGGCAGCATGGCTATAGCCAGGCTATTTCGGAGGCGGGACACGTTCAGAATTCCATTCATAAATTAACAGACGTGACTGTGACGTGAATTGTCTGGCCGGCTGAAATTTGAGAGGGGTTCGGGAAGTGTCCATGGTAAGATTTGTGTAACCAACGAGAGGCATGATCGACGAAGGAGAAATGTATGGAAGTAAATCTGTGCCATCGGATTTTGAAAACAAAAAGCCATTGAATTCTAAGCACTGAATATTTATGCATTGAAATAACGTATCTGGATTTGAATTTCAACGTAATCAACGTCCCCACCTGAAGTCTTTGACGTTGAATCTTTGATTTTGAATTTTTAACATTTAACATTTAACCCTAAAATAAAGCTGAATTAGAGTTCAGTTCAAATCCAAATACGTTATTTCAATGCATAAATATTCAGTGCTTAGAGTTCAATGGCTTTTTATTTTCAAAATCCGATGGCACAGATTTACTTCCATAGAAGTGACTCAAACATTTTGTGGTTAAGAGGGCGTATCGGTTTCCACCATAGGTTTCTACAGGAAAAAATCTTTGTGGGGGTGGGGGAATCTAGAGCGGTTTGGAAGCGCGCAATAATTTGCAGTGCCAGAATTCTGAGAATTTAGTCAGCATTTCAGATTTCTCAGAATTTTCTGGACACTGCAAATTAAAGCGCTACTACTAGCGAACTAATTTTAGCGTGACTGGAGAGAACTTCCTTAAATAAGCCTTTGATGCAAGATTTGCATGAACGCTTTTGTGTGAATTAGTTTGGTTCTCTTTCATGGAAAGCGGAAGTGGGAGATTCCTGGGGCTTGCCCCATGAATTCAACCCATGCACACACTCACACGCCAAACTTCGTATTTCTCACGCAGAGAAATTACCAGGATAGCGCCAACCAATTTGGGCCGCTATTTTACAGGTAGGAATCAAATGTGTTTCCCGTACGTAGGGTAGGCCTAACCATACGTCCTCTTTTGCCCGGACATGCCCTCTTTTTGAGACAATGTTTTGCGGAATTTCAAAATTGTCCGGGATTTTATTAAAGCCTCATACATGTTCACATTGAATTTGCGTTGCGTTTCTCTGGGTCGTTCACAAACTAGTTAGGCTACGCCCTCCCCTGCTCAGTTCTGTTCGCTTTGCATTGGTGGAAGTGAGTAGGGGGAGAGGTTAGGTAGAGCCTTCAGATTGGACGGTTTGACTTACTCAGTTACCGTCGTGTTTTGTATTTATTTTTTTACCATTGTTGTTTTATAGGGACAAACATTAACGAATTTCTCCTACAGTTGATTGATAAAGTTATATCTAGACTATTGAACAGAAAGAAAGTGTTTTTTCTGAATATTAGTGTTAAGGGCCAATAATGCTTACTATCATACGTTAGTTACCATGTCTGTGGACAAATTTGTATTTAGTCAAATGTAAACTTAGAAAATCTAATTGACTTATGATGGTGTAGCCATGCATTTTGTTGTATTGTTAATATGTCATACTACTACAAAATACTTTGTATAGATGAATTATCCCCAAACTTCGTAACACCTTTGAAATAAACATGACTTAACATGGCAGATACCTGTGTATTGTTTATCGGTAAGAGTAACATTTTCAACTCAGTTCCTTGGTAGAACCTACTTACAGTAAAATCACTTGTGATGGAAAAAAAGATGGGTATATAAAAACACTTTTCTTATCTATTGTTACTATTATATTGTTCAAAACGCATTTATTAAAAAAAAATATATCGTATAAAAAGTGGGTGGTAAAAAAGATGAGTGGCTGGTAGATTTTTAAATCTACCTGCCACAGTGGCTGGTGGGCAAAAAAGTTAAGTGTGTGTGTGTGTGTGTGTGTGTGTGTGTGTGTGTGTGTGTGTGTGTGTGTGTGTGTGTGTGTGTGTGTGTGTGTGTGTGTGTGTGTGTGTGTGTGTGTGTGTGTGTGTGTGTGTGTGTTCAGAGCCAGCGTTCCAACCTAGCCGTAGTGGAAGCCGTAGGTTTCACTCTCTCCCAGCTGCTTCAGGCGAAGGACGCAGCGGAGAAGATAACACCGTGAGTCCTGCAGCAGAACTTCCTGTATTCTCCACCGCATTCAGAGGCGCTTCATAGGGCGTGGCCCGTGACTCAGGGTGCTGTTCTCTCCTTCTGCAGGGCGGTGCTAGCCTCAGGCCTGCCTTCACTCCTGAGGTCTGTGCTGTCCCCTGACCCCCAGTTCGGCCTGGCTCCGGCCATCGAGTGTGCTTGGTGTCTTCACTACCTCACCTGCAGGTCGGGGTCTCCCACCGCCAGAGAAGCACCACATATGTTTATTCCCACTACCATTCCCAATTTCGTTCCCATAATCATGTTACTTGTTGCCCTGTTGACTTGTGGGTATTTTCCATTCTGAATGGTGTCCAGTGCTATCTTTTAGGATTTGTATATTCCTAGTAGTGATCCAGTTATATCATCTATATGATATGGCTTTCTTTAATCTGCCTTTTGTTTTCTTAACCCATAGTACCGTGGGCAGCTCCGCCCTGAGAGCTGACGGGACCCTGTCAAGGTGCAGTTCTCTATTAGTGGCCCTAGGGGGTGCTGTTTCTAAAGGCACCAAAGAAGAAGGCATGGAACTGGTGAGGAAGGGGTGGTGTGGATATGAAGAAAACGTACTCTTTGTTTCCCGTTCATTATTCCCATTTGATCAAAGCCCCTTACAATGTGGCAAAATGACAAATCAGTAATCTCTCAAATTAGGATTCGGGATGTGGCTTTTAAACTGACTTATTTCATTTCTTCCCTACTGCTACTTCTTTTTCCTAGTTAGTCTGGCCACTTCTGCGCTCTGTGGGCAATCTGCTCTCGTCTGGTCCTCCGGGGGACATGGGCTCCCAGGGGGGCGACCTCCTGCCTGCGTTGTGCGCTCTTGCTCGGGCCTTCCTGCCTTCCCATCCAGCCCTGGCCCTGGAGAGCGCCTGGGTCCTCAACAACCTAACAGGTTGGACTGCACTGTGATGGCGCCTCGTTACACGGGTTAGGGTTACCCTAACCCTAACAGTAGTGAATATACCCTTATAGTGAATATAATCTGTCTCTCGCTCGCACACAGCTGACTCCAGCGAGCTCTGCGCTGCGCTGCTGGATCTCAACCTGGTTCCAGAACTGATTCAGCTCCTGCCTTTCTCTCAAGGAATCAACACAATGGTGAGCAGAGACAAACATAGCAACGTATGAGTGTATAAACACAGCGATATCTGTTGGATCAACTAACCCTAACCCTAACCCTAACCCAAACATAGCAACGTATGAGTGTATAAACACAGAGATATCTGTTAGATCAACTGCTAGCTCAACAACACCGCTTCACGTGAAGCACATTGTTGTGAAACCTTTTTCACAACAATGCGCATACAGACTCTACCGACCTATCATGAAAGTGCTATTCTATTCTCCGTTAAATGAATTAACTGGCTGACGAGCTATGTATCTTTATTGTTTTAATTGCATGACAAATATTTTTGATGTATGCCCATTTTAATGAGCTGTGTCCTCACATGAACGTGAGGACAGCCTTAAATTCGACACCCCAAGCAAACTACGCGTTTTAGGCTCCGGGCGTACCTGCATGTCACACCAGACCTAAATGATTGACGCAGTATTATTCTGCCTTATTGATTCTACACGTTTTTCATAGGTTTATCATAAAGTTGTTCCTATGATCTTATGTACTACTCCGGAGTATAATGCAGTAACATTCTATAACATACCTTTAATTAAACATTCATCAAGCCATAAAAAGGTTTGGTACTTTCTTATACATGAGTTGCTAAACATTCCATTATATACATTGGTCAGTGTGCTGAAGTTGAAATGCAGTAAGTGCTATCAGGTAAAGATAGAAACTCCTTTGTATCTCATGTCTTGGGGACACTGATGAACCAACCTTACTTGACATATCATGTAGACTCGGTTGTCCCGCCCTTCTGCTGGCGATTTGAGTTCGCCCTGCAGAAGGGACTGGAGACGAGCAGTACATGTCTTCCTAGTTTCGATATGTTTTTGCGAGAGCCAATCAACAATATGGCTTTTCCCCCTGGAGTGTTATTGGCTGGTTTAATACAATGACAACAGGGAAGCGACGGCAAGCAGCCAATTGCGTACAGAGTCATGTGAACTAGGCCCGGTGATCACACCTCTTGTGCTGAAATGACAGCAGCTTCCCGACCAACGTGCAATCTACGATTGAGCTGGTCTGGCAATAGCCAGGCTACATATCATGTACAGTCCCCCGAACCCACACGTGCAGACATAAAACAAACATCAATAAATGGCATCACCCAAACTGGGCCCTAACCCCAACCAGATTAACCCTAACCCTAACCAGACTAACCCTAACCAGACTTACCCTAACCAGACTAACCCTAACCAGTCTAACCCTAACCAGACTAACACTAACCCTAACCAGACTAACCCTAACCAGACTAACCCTAACCAGACTAACCCTAACCAGACTAACCCTAACCAGACTAAACCTAACCAGACTAAACCTAACCAGTCTAACCCTAACCAGACTAACACTAACCCTAACCAGACTAACCCTAACCCTAACCAGACTAACCCTAACCAGACTAACCCTAACCCTAACCCTAACCAGACTAACCCTAACCAGACTAACCCTAACCAGACTAACCCTAACCAGTCTAACACTAACCCTCCATTTGTGTCCCAGCTCCTTCGGGTTCTGGGTAACGTTGCCCACCAGACTAACCGGTCCTGCTCCCAGCTGGCCCGTGCTGGGCTGGTGCCCGCCCTGTGTGCTACTCTCAGGATGTCTGAGCCGGACGTGGTGGCTCTGAGCCTGGAGGTCCTCTTCATGCTGGTAGCAGGTTGCCCACAAGTAAGTACAAGCACCTCGCCTTTCAGAAACCGAAGGTCGAAAGCACAGCAACAGCACCGTCTCTGGTGACGGTGGGTTATTGCGTGTGATGTGCCTGATTGTTGACACTTGATATTAACTAGTACTAATTTAAGGTTACGGTTTAGGTCGAGGGTTAAAGGGATACTTCACTGATACAGAACCGGCGTTCTATCATTATAAAATCGCTATTATAATATTAAAAAAAAGATTTTTTTTCTTCCATCAGTCTGACCGAGTCTTCCTTGGCCCAGCCGTCCTCCTTACATTTCTTCTGACCTGACGCCAAATGACATGTTTGTAGAAATTTGGCTGGATCCACAGGGTTTTTCCAATAAGGAATGAGGGGGGGGGGAGCTCGCGTACGAGATGTAAACACAATGTCCGCCATGTTTCTTCACAGCTTAGCTAGAGAACTAGTCAGACACAAACCTCCGACCATGGTAGAAGCAAATTTGCAATGGGAAACAGCCGGAGTGGAGAGCCGTGTATTGATTCTCAGCCATGGTGGAGAAGGAATTGGGGGAAGAATCGTTAGCTTTGACTCTCTGAAGTCCAGATTGAACTGCAACTTCAGATTGATGAGGAAGGACCAGAGACGTCGGAGTACCAGACGCAGTCGTTTATTCATAATATCCTCTCAAACAACTCCGTCGGGTTCTCCGACGTCTCTGGTTCTTCCACATCAATCTGAAGTAGACTGAACATGGAGGAGAAAGGGATTGTTGCCCGCGATTGTCTTCCGCCGGAGCCCCGCTGCCCGCTGCCGAGGCACCACCGCCTCGGCGCCTCCATGTCGCGGTTCGCAGTTCCACATCAATCTGAAGTTAAACTGGTATTGAGTTATTAATTGAGTTGTTAATTCAGACTTTTTCCCGGCAAGAGGGGTGGCAGTCAATGTAACACTGCAGGCATTTTTACAATTTCACTAAGTAAGTAAGTACGTATTTTATTGTCTCTCTCACGAGAGAAATTTGCTTTTGGCAAACGGAGCGTCGGCGACGCATACATAAAGGTTTTACATCGACAAACATAAAACATGAAACGCATTGCATTACCCAAAACATGGCCTCACCCAAACACATGGCCTAACCCCCACCTTGAAACCCATTATAAAAATATAGTATTGCATTATTGCCCTCCCCAGTTATTGCACTTCACGGAAAGCTCCCTCCATTAAGTAGCTTAATTGATAGCGGTACTAGGGAGAACTTTAATCTATTTAGCCTACAAAATGGGAGCCGGTATCTTTTGACCAGAGGCAACAGCTCATACTCCATGTTTAGGACATGGGTTGGGTCTGTGGCTATCTTAGCACCTTGCTTCCTAACTGTGTCCTCAAAAATCTCCTTTAAGGAGGATGGGGGCTGGTTCCCCATTATTTTCCCTGCCCTCTTAACAAGGTTCTGGAGTTGTGCTTTGGCTCTTACGGTAAGGTTACCGCACCATGTTGTGATGCCATAGCGTATTATGGACTCAATGGTAGCTCAATAAAATAACATCATAATGTACTTATCCACACCATGGAGCCTTAGTCTACGCAAAAAATATAGCCGCTGACAGATCTTTGAACAAACATACTCCACGTGAAAGCTCCACTTTAACTTGCAATCCAAAGTAATACCCAAGTATTTGAAATGTGTGACTTGCTTTACTACCTGTCCCTTAATGGACACAGGCTTATGATCACCCACACTCCTGGGATCACAGACCATCTCTTTTGACTTTGTCGCATTTAAGGTTAAGGTTGTGACCGTCACACCCTGATACTATGCGCTGCACCTCTGTATGATACACAGTTGTGTCTGAATGAGTATACAGAAGGCTCAATAGAGCTGTATCGTCAGAAAACTTAATTACATAATGTTCACTGTGCTTACTTTTACAGCTGTTAGTTTATAATGTAAAAAGAATTGGAGAACGTACGCATCACTGTGGAGCTCCCATGTTGATATCCTTTACGCTAGAGAGAGTGGAATTGACCCTCACCTGTTGCTGCCTTCGGTGAGGAAAGCAAAGTACCACTTCATAACAAAGGGGTTCACCTCCATTCGTCACCTCCAGTATCTGGGGGAGAATCGTATTGAAAGCTGAACTAAAATCCATGAACAATAGTCTGGCATAGGCCTTGGGGTTTTCAGTATGTTTTAGAACAAGATGAGTTGCTGTGTTTAGAGCATCATCAGTGCCCTTGCCACTCTGATTGGGAAATAAATTGGTAAGGATCTAGGAGATGTTTTACCTCATGCTTTAAAATGCCCACCATTATACGCTCAAAAACCTTCATTGTGATCGAAGTCAGGGCCACAGATCTAAAATCATTGTTATCCTTTGGGCAAGGTTTCTTAGGGACTGGAATAATAATAGCTTTCTTCCAGCTTTTTGGAATTGTATTAGTGTCAACGGAAAGTTGAAAGAGAGGGCTCCAAGCTGGAGTTAACTCCTGGGAAAAAGATTTAAGGAAGAAGGCAGAGATGCCATCCGGCCCACTAGCCTTTTTTATATGTAGCCCCCTGAAAACCCTGGAAACCTCCTCAGGGTTTATTACAATTCTACTAACTTAGTTCATCACATGTTACTGAGCTCAACACACTGTTACACTCCTCCAAAACTCGATTAGCATCACAATCAAATCGGAGATAAAAAATCATTCAGCTCATTTGCTGTCTCCATCTCATTTGAAACATGCAGTGCTTCCCCCTTCTTAAAGTTCAAAATGTCTTTCACTGAATCCCAGAGCTGTTTACAGTTCTTGTTGGAGAAGGCCTCCCTGACGCGCAGACTGTGTTGTTCCCGTGCATTCCTCAGCATCACCCGTAGCTCCTTTGGCGCGGATTTAAGTTCAATAACATTGTTACTCCTGGCTGCTTCCGTCGTAAACACTGTTTAATTTCAGGCGTGATGTAATCCTTGTTATTCGGGTATAATTTAATCGTTCTTTTTGTAGTCACGGTATCAACACAGAAATCAATGTAACGTCGATGGCCTCAGCTATATTGTCTGTCATCGTTGTCCTGATAAAAAACAGACCAGTCTGTGGCAATGAAACATCCACTTAACTTTGCTACCATCTGGCCAGACACTGACAGTCTTTTTAGTGGCCTTATTGCGTTCAAGGATAGATTTATACGTTGGAATCTGTTAGAGTCTCACTCTCATGGCGGAATAATAATTCGAATACATTTCTCTCTCTAGCCGTACTGGTGTAGTTTATTTGTGAACCGCGAACAGACGCACGCTCTCCTAGAGCCAAGTGCAGAGAGAGGGAAATTGGAGTGAACATTCCATTATATAGTCACAGACATGGCGCAACAGCGCCTCCTTTTGGTTCTGAACGGGTAACTACAGTTACATGCAATCATACCTATATCAACAAACATATATCAACAGAATCAGTTGGCTGAGTTGTGGTCCGAGTTCGCCAGTGGAGGTCAGATTTGAGGCATATGCATCTTTGATGTTGCCCTAGCATTTGTCCAGTATGTTATCCTTCCGTGTGCCTGCAGTAACATATTGGTGAAATCCAGGGAGGGCATTTTCCATTTTACGGTGATTGAAATCACCCAATATGAGCATAGGTGCGTCAGGCTTCATTTCAAGCTGTGAATGGACACAGTCGGCTATGCGTGAGGCTGCTTTGGATGCGTTGGCACTAGGTGGAATATACACAATGCAGATAAAAATGTTTCCATATTCCCTGGGTAGATAAAAAGGTCTAAGACTCAGACACAACAGTTCAAAATCGGGAGTGCAAAGCGAGTCCTTTACGGTGTAGTTTCGGCACCAAGAGGAGTCATTGATATACGCGCAGATTCCACCTCCCCTCGTTTTCCCGGAGTTACTATTCCTGTCTTTGCGGTCATTTAGAAAGCCTGGTACCTGTATCAGCTGGTCGGGAACGTCGCTCTGCAGTCAAGTCTCAGAGAATATCCAAAGGCAGGACTCCTGGTACTCATGACAAACTTTAGTGTTCATACGATGTTCATCCATCTTATTCCTAAGAGAACGAACGTTGCTGAACAGAATAGAGGGTAACGGTGGTTTGTTGCGCCTCTGGCGAAGCCGGTGTTTGATACCGCCTCTCTTCCCCCGTTGCCGCGTTCGTAGCCCCCTCTTTCGTCGTAACAACTCCACGGGAACTTTATCTAGCAGGCCCAGCTCAGGTGTGTAGTTTCCTTGCAAGGACAGCAGCCATTCCTTGCTGTTGATCCGCGCCAGCTGGTCGATCCCCCCGTAGAGTGCGGAGCCGCCGCCGTCGTGGTGTTGTTATCCATTGGTGGCCGCGAACACCAACAGCAGTATAAACAGTGCCGCGATCTTCCTTTCCCCCATGATTGATCACTACCATCCTCCACTTAAATCCACACATGAGTAACACCGGACGTAAAAATTTAACAAACTTCTATACAGTGGCAAAAATCAAACAAACAAAACGCTGTGCGTCTCACGAGCCCGAGTCGCAGCAGGGCCGCCCCTCCCGAAGCAACCCCCTGGGTTTTAAACTATCTGGCCTGTTTAAAACACAGGGGGTATGTTCCCCCTTCGTCACGGAGCCGGCTTTATGGGTTAATTGGAGCAGGCGGAGCTACGCACGGAGACCTCTTTAGAATAATTTGCATACTCGGAATGTTGTTTTTTTTAACCACTCATGCGAGAATGAGTAGACTACATCTAATGTTAGGCTACAAACACGACTACTAACTATTTACAAGTGCAAAAACACCAACAGTGTTCTTTTCCCTCTCTCTCCACCTCATCCCTCACTCTCCACCTCAAGCTGGTGTGTGGTGAGCGTTCTGGCGCCGATTGGCTGCCGTGCATCACCCAAATGGGTGCTACATACTGGTGGTGGTTAGTGAGGTCCCCCCCCACCCCCCCCCTTCACTGTAGGCGTCTTTGAGTGTCTAGAAAAGCGCTAAATAAATTCAATGAATTATTATTAACAGTGCAAGGTCATGATTCAGTGCAGAACCATTTACAAAGACCTCTACCATAGTCCCGCCCCTGGTACAGCGAAGGCGTCTAATCGCATTTACATGAAAGTGGATCCCTCAATATGTGTAGCTCTCGATGGGGGACATTGGGGTGCGAAATCAAGACAGTATGTTGCCTCGTTCAGTGTAAACTCGCGCATCATGCCGTGGAAATGTTTAAAATAAGCCAGGTTATATTCATTAGTGTAAAAACGCTTATTGAGACGTTAAACTGGCTATCCCTCATTGTGCCCAGGCCGCGGAGGAGTTTGTGGGGCAGAACGGCGTAGCGCTGCTCGAAGCTGTCCAGTATAACGGCGACGGAGAGATCCGGCAGAGAGCGGCGCACCTCCTGGAGCACCACCTACCAGCACACCTCCTGTAGCACCACCTACCCCCGCAGCACACCTCCTGGAGCACCACCTCCCAACACACCTCCTGGAGCACCACCTACCAGCACACCTCCTGTAGCACCACCTACCCCCGCAGCACACCTCCTCGAGCAACACCTCCCAGCACACCTCCTGGAGCACCACCTCCCAGCACACCTGCTGGAGCACCACCTACCAGCACACCTCCTGTGGCACCACCTACCCCCGCAGCACACCTCCTGGAGCAACACCTACCCCCGCAGCACACCTCCTGGAGCAACACCTACCAGCACACCTCCTGGAGCACCACCCACCAGCACACCTCCTGTAGCACCACCTACCCCCGCAGCACACCTCCTGGAGCACCACCTCCCAGCACACCTCCTGGAGCACCACCTCCCAGCACACCTCCTGGAGCACCACCTCCCAGCACACCTCCTGGAGCACCACCTCCCAGCACACCTCCTGGAGCACCACCTCCCAGCACACCTCCTGGAGCACCACCTCCCAGCACACCTCCTGGAGCACCACCCACCCTCCCAGGGCACCTCCTGGAGCACCACCTCCCAGCACACCTCCTGTAACACCACCTACCCCCCCAGCACACCTCCTGGAGCACCACCCACCCTCCCTGGAGCACCACCCACCCTCCCAGGGCACCTCCTGGAGCACCACCTCCCAGCACACCTCCTGGAGCAGCACCCACCCTCCCAGGAGCACCACCCACCCCTCGCTGGCGGGCGGGGGCCCCACGCTGGCCGGCGGGGCCCCTCGCTGGCGGGCAAGTTTACCTGATTGTAAAGCTGATCCAGTTCACAGTGTATATTTTGTGTAGGTTTTTATATTTAATACGCAGATTTAAAACTAGTACTTCTTGAAATTTACTGTTTTTTGTCCTATGTTAATGAGAATAATTTAACTATCGCGGTATAAGATCAGTTGGCAATGAGAAACAGCTTTGTTTCACATCTGACTTGAGAGACACTGACAGTTTGCCTTCTATAATAACGGGCGTAGAAATGGAACGATACTTGTGTGAGCGCCGCCGAGGTGTTCTCCAGGGCATGTACTTAACGTTGTTGTTCTACAACAACGGCATGTAGTCCTTTTGTATGTTGATGAATACAATCTGGGTGTCTCCGTCTACATAAGGGGTATCACTGTCGTTTTTATCAAATGAAACGTAACACTGTCGTTTTTTATTCTGTCGTCATGAAAAACCCATAAGAGGTAACACTGTCGAAATGTATCGAATAAAACATAGGGGGTAACACTGTCGTTTTTACCAAATGAAGCATGAGGGGTGACAGTGTCGTTTTTTATTGGACGTCATGAAAAAAAATCATAAGGGGTAACACTTTTTTATTGGTCGTCATGAAAAAAAACAAAGGGTAACACTGTTGTCTTTGTCAAATAAAATATAAGGGTAACAGTGTCGTTTTTTATTGGTCGTCATGAAAAAAAACAAAAGGGAAATAATAGAAATACACACATACATTTTAATGTCATGTATATCCTCTTTATTGATGATTGATTATTGTGTATTGTCATCGCCGCAGTGGTGTGCACTCTGCCTAACCCACTGGAGACCGTGGTTCAATTTCTGAGGAAAACACTATCTTTAATTTCAAACGTAATGCTATGTCTATTGCACTGCCATATATAATCTCAGACATAATTAAATTAAAAATATCATTGGATAGTGGAGAGAGCTGTGAACTAACCCCCTGTAGACCGGGGTTCAAGTCCGGTTGATGTCCTCTGTTGGAAGTCTCTTATTTCTATTTAATGCGAATTATAAAGTCAAGTATAACCATTGTGATGATTTTTTTCGGTGTATTGATGGTGCATTGATAAGCTCGGAGGTTAACACTCTAAACAGCTCAGGTTCGGATCCCTGCAAAAATCCACGGTAACACTGTCGTTTTTCTTTGGTCGTCATGAAAAAAAACATAAGGGGTAACACTGTTGTTTTGTATGAAAAAAAACATAAGGGGGTAACACTGTCGTTTTTTATTGGTCGTCATGAAAAAATACATAAGGGGTAACACTGTTGTTTTTCTTTGGTCGTCATGAAAAAATACATAAGGGGTAACACTGTTGTTTTTATTTTGTCGTCATGAAAAAAAACATAAGGGGTAACACTGTCGTTTTTTTATTGGTCGTCATGAAAAAAAACATAAGGGGTAACACTGTTGTTTTTTATTGGTCGTCATGAAAAAAAACATAAGGGGTAACACTGTCGATATTTATCAATTAAAACATAGGGGGTAACACTGTCGTTTTTATCAAATGAAACCAGAGGGGTGACACTGTTGTTTTTTATTGGTCGTCATGAAAAAAAACATAAGGGGTAACACTGCTGTTTTTCTTTGGTCGTCATGAAAAAAAACATAAGGGGTAACACTGTTTATCTTTGGTCGTCATGAAAAAGATTAATGAGGGGTAACACTGTCGTTTTTTATTGGTCGTCATGAAAAAAATTAATGAGGGTTAGGTTTGGGTTAGGGCGCTCCCTCATGCGCCATGCAGCAATACATGGGGCTAGAGGAGAGGAGGGCACGGGCACAAGCAATTTAAAGATACGTTAAAAACATTTGCTTGGTGGCTTGTTTTGGTATAGAAAATCGCATTTGAGTTTTTCACTAAACGCGGGAAAAAGGGGTGTTACCAATATTTAATTTTGAGAAAAATTGGTGTGGAAGGTTTTCTCGGCTCTTTCGACATGTGTGCGAAGTTTTGGAGTTCTAGCTCACTTCCTTCACATAGCTACCGTTGACTCCAATGTAAAAATACTTAGAACATTTTGTGAAAATTTTGTGAAAATTTGACAGAAAGTGTCTAGGAGCACGTTTTTGGCCATTTTGAGTCGTTTGGTGGTGGTCTGTGGTGACCTTTTTTGGACATTCTAACCCTAACCCTTTATTTTTTTTTTTTTTGATAATTAGACATTTGAAAATTCTTCTTTTTTTTTTTTGGGGATAATTTGAAATTTGAAAATTCATTTTTTTTTTTTTGGATAATTTGAAATTTGAAATGTGATTTTTTTTTTTTTTTGATAATTTGAAATTAGAATCAGACCTGGTAAGCCCAAACGAGTAGTGCGGGTGAACTGGGAACGTCTCCCCGTCTGGCGGTAAGCCTCGGACACCGTGGTGGACACCGGTGGTCAGGGAAGCCGTCCGATTGAAGAAGGAGGCCTTCCAGGATATGATATCCTGGAGGACTCCTGACTCGGTCGCAGGGTACCGACAGGCCCGAAGGGCTGCAGCTGCTGCCGTGTCGGAGGCTAAGCAGCAGGTGTGGGAGAAGTTCGGAGAGGCCATGGAGAAGGACTTTCGGTCGGCACCAAAGTGTTTCTGGAAGACTATCCGGCACCTCAGGAGGGGGAAACGGGGAACCATCCAAGCTGTGTACAGTAAGGATGGGACTCTGTTGACCTCAACTGAGGAGGTCGTCGGGCGTTGGAAGGAACACTTTGAGGAACTCCTGAATCCGAATAACACGCCCTCTATGTTGGAGGCAGAGCTCGAGGTTGATGGCGTTTTGTCGTCAATTTCCCTGGTGGAGGTCACTGAGGTAGTCAAACATCTCCGCAGTGGCAAAGCCCCAGGGATTGATGAGATCCAGCCAGAAATGCTAAAGGCTCTGGGTGTTGAGGGGCTGTCATGGTTGACACGCCTATTCAACATCGCGTGGGAGTCGGGTACAGTGCCAAAGGAGTGGCAAACCGGGGTTGTGGTTCCCCTGTTCAAAAAGGGGGACCAGAGAGTGTGTGCCAATTACCTGGGTATCACACTTCTCAGCCTCCCTGGTAAAGTCTACTCCAAGGTGCTGGAAAGGAGGGTTCGGCCGATCGTCGAACCTCAGATTGAAGAGGAACAATGCGGTTTTCGCCCCGGACGTGGAACTACGGACCAGCTCTTCACTCTCGCAAGGATCCTGGAGGGGGCCTGGGAGTATGCCCATCCGGTCTACATGTGTTTTGTGGATCTGGAGAAGGCGTATGACCGGGTCCCCCGGGAGAAACTGTGGGAGGTGCTGCGGGAGTATGGGGTAAGGGGGTCTATCCTCAGGGCCATCCAATCTCTGTACTCCCAAAGCGAGAGCTGTGTTCGCGTCATCGGCAGCCAGTCAGTTTTGTTCTCAGTGGGTGCTGGTCTCCGCCAGGGCTGCGCCTTGTCACCAATCCTGTTTGTGATATACATGGACAGGATATCGAGGCGTAGTCGTGGTGGGGAGGGGTTGCAGTTCGGTGGTCTGAGGATCTCGTCACTGCTTTTTGCAGATGATGTGGTCCTCATTGGGTCATCTGCCTGTGACCTTCAGCACTCACTGGATCGGCTGGCTGGTGGCGAGTGTGAAGCGGCTGGGATGAGGATCAGCACCGCTAAATCTGAGGCCATGACTCTTAGCAGGAAACCGATGGATTGCTTACTCCGGGTAGGAAATGAGTCCTTAGCCCAAGTGAAGGAGTTCATGTACCTCGGGGTCTTGTTTGCGAGTGAGGGTACTATGGATTGTGAGATTGGCCGGAGAATCGTAGCAGCGGGGGCGGTATTGCGTTCGCTTTACCGCACCGTTGTAACAAAAAGAGAGCTGAGCCGCAAGGCAAAGCTCTCGATCTACCGGTCGATCTTCGTTCCTATCCTCACCTATGGTCATGAGGGCTGAGTGATGACCGAAAGGACGAGATCGCGGGTACAAGCGGCCGAGATGAGTTTTCTCAGAAGGGTGGCTGGCGTCTCCCTTAGGGACAGGGTGAGAAGCTCAGCCATCCGTGAGGAACTCGGATTAGAGCCTCAACTCGGATTAGAGCCTCATCTCAGAACCTGCCTCACCCACAAAGCAACCAGCCTTGTGCGTGACCCCAGCCACCCCTCCAGCCACCCCTCCAGCCACCCCTCCAGCCCCTCCAGCCTCCGGGCCGACTCCGCCAGACTGGGAAACAGATTACTTCACCAGGCTGTCAGGAAGCTGGACTCTCCCCTCTCTCCCTTCCCTCCCATTTGTCCCCAATAACCCTAACCCTAACCTTCTCTTTGCCAGAATGTGTCTGTGGGACACACTTACTAAGATGCATATTAATAAACACATTTCCCAACCCACACCCACCCACCCATAACCACCCATACCCCCCCCACACACACACACACGACACACACACGCGCGCACACACACACTGAATCAAGGCTAATATTAACTAACCCTAACCCTATCCCTCCCCCTAGCCTTTACCTCTGCCTTCCCCTAGCCCTCTCTCTAACCTTAACCTTAATCTCTCCCGAACCCTAGCACTAACCCGCTCCCTAGCCCTAACCTTAATCTCTCCCTAACCCTAGCCCTAACCCTAGCCCCTCCCTAACCCTAGCCCTAGCCCTAACCTTAATCTCTCCCTAACCCTAGCCCTAACCCTAGCCCCTCCCTAGCCCTAACCTTAATCTCTCCCTAACCCTAGCCCTAACCCTAGCCCCTCCCTAACCCTAGCCCTAGCCCTAACCTTAATCTCTCCCTAACCCTAGCCCTAACCCTAGCCCCTCCCTAGCCCTAGCCCTAACCTTAATCTCTCCCTAACCCTAGCCCTAACCCTAGCCCCTCCCTAACCCTAACCCTAGCCCAAAACCTCTCCCTAAACCTAACCTTAATCTCTCCCTAACCCTAGCCCTAGCCCTAACCCTAACCCTAACCCTAACCCTAGCACTAACCCTCTCCCTAACCCTAGCCCTAACCTTAATCTCTCCCTAACCCTAGCCCTAACCCTAGCCCCTCCCTAACCCTAGCCCTAAACCTCTCCCTAAACCTAACCTTAATCTCTCCCTAACCCTAGCCCTAGCCCTAACCTTAATCTCTCCCTAACCCTAGCACTAACCCTCTCCCTAACCCTAACCTTAATCTCTCCCTAACCCTAACCTTAATCTCTCCCTAACCCTAGCCCTAACCCTAGCCCCTCCCTAACCCTAGCCCTAGCCCTAACCTTAATCTCTCCCTAACCCTAACCTTAATCTCTCCCTTACCCTCTCCCTAACCTTAATCTCTCCCTAACCCTAGCCCTAACCCTAGCCCCTCCCTAACCCTAGCCCTAGCCCTAACCTTAATCTCTCCCTAACCCTAACCTTAATCTCTCCCTTACCCTCTCCCTAACCTTAATCTCTCCCTAACCCTAGCCCTAACCCTAGCCCCTACCTAACCCTAGCCCTAGCCCTAGCCCTAACCTTAATCTCTCCCTAACCCTAGCACTAACCCTCTCCCTAACCCTAATCTCTCCCTAACCCTAACCCTAGCCCTAACCTTACTCTCTCCCTAACCCTCTCCCTAACCCTAACCTTAATCTCTCCCTAACCCTAGCCTTAATCTCTCCCTAACCCTCTCCCTAACCCTAGCCCTAAAACTCTCCCTAACCTTAATCTCTCCCTAACCCTAATCTTAATCTCTCCCTAACCCTAGCCCTAACAATCTATTTTTAACCCTAACCTTAAGCTCTTTCTAACACTATCCCTAACCGTAAGCTCTTTCTAACAGTATATTGTTAATATATATCATAATGTTAACATATTATATGTTATTGTGTTAAACAGTTGCGTCCAGGGTATTTTGCTGATGTTAACGTTGATGTATCTATTGAATAGTCTATTAAGATGGGGTGGGCGAGTGTTGTGATGAACGGAGTCTCCTATGGGGTGGAGAAATTTAGTGAATAATGCGACACACCTGGTTGAACGCGAGAGGGAGATTGATAAACGAGGGCGGCGAGACCATATATATATTAACTAGATGCTCTATGGCGGCGTCTAGAACGTCAACATAGGCCGCCATCTTACCACAGTAAAGATTTCTGGTGGAATTGTTGTAGCGGACGTAAGTCAGTGATCTGCACAAACCTTAATTTTAACCGTTTTTAAACCGTATTAATATTAACGACATTAACACCGGGACCGTTTCACGTGCTCGCTTTATTACTCCACCTCCGGTAACCTACAACTGCGCATGACTGAATGTCAACATGCATCTGACGTGGGATGCCATACACTACATCCCTCCCCTTCTTAGATGATAACTTACATCAATATGAATTGTAATAATGCAAACTGTTTATACAGAAACTCAGTTAACTATTCCTGTTGATAATAACATTCACTATCAAGTAGTATATCAAGTAACTTAGACCCACATGTATTACTCATATCAAAATTAGTTTAACAAACACCTTCAGCATTAATACTGTAATAACGTTTCCAACTACTTATTCACCATCCCTTGGGAATAATCATATTCAACATAACTCTATAGTTAACATACATTCAGGCACAGCTAGAAATGTAATCAAACATTTAGATTGTCACAGAAATATGTCTATATATATATAATCTTAAATTCAGAGAAAACCTTAACATTTTATGTGACAAAACATGACCTGAATGGCGAGGGGTGGACTACCCTGCCATTAAGACAAATGCTGGGGATTATTCTGCCCCTTTATGGCACTGTCTGTCTAAACGATAGTCAACAAAGTGAGTTGGCTTTCTCCTGGTTCTCTGAGGTCTAGTGTCCTGTTCATGGGTTTCAACTGGTGCTGTGCTGTGAGAGACCAACCTCTCTCCAGCCACACCGATTGGCACGACCGTGTCTGGTTCAGGCTGAACCCACCGCTTCACAAATGACACATGACGCATTATCTGCTTGCCATCCTTTTCAAGAATGACTGAACATCCTTTTCGGTCCACCACAGTGTAGGGGTCTTGTTCGAACGGTGTAGACGGTTTGTTTTGTCTCTGCTGACGGAGCAGGACTTTGTCACCCTGCTTCACAGTGCTGTCCTTCGCTCTTCTGATTCTGTCTGCATCCACACGTCCCTTCTCCTTCCTCACAGCATCAGTCCTGCGAACAGCAGCTGGTTGAACTGGTTGTTCGTCGGTTGAAAAGTAGCTCGGCCGGACTGCGGCCGGTGACACAGTGTGGAGTGCTGCGGTAAGCCATAAGAAAAACGTCAAGCTCACTGCGCCAGTCCTTGCCTTCAGCGTGAGCTGCACTTATGGCTTTACATATTGTCCTGTTCTGTCTCTCAACTTCCCCGTTCACCTGAGGCCAATATGGCGTGACACGGCGATGTTCAATTCCACTCTCCTGCAGATATGTATTGAATTATTTTTACACGAACGGCGTGCCGTTGTCAGTCACTACAGATTCTGGGATTACATGAGTCGCAAATAGGTGTTTCAGACATTTTATTATGTTAACTGATGTGGGACTTCTGAGGATATCGACATTCACCCATCTAGAGTAGTAATCAGTCACCACCAGTAGATGGTCTCCTGATGGGAATGGTCCACACATGCCCATTGCGAGCGTCTGCCATGGTTTAGCAGAGAGCTCGGACCTTGTTGTAGGAACATCCTGTGAAGTGAAGCTATTGAGTTGACAAGCGTGACATGACCTCACTAACTTCTCTGCTTCACGATCAATTCCGGGCCTCCACACTTGTGTTCTCAGATTTTGTTTTGTTTTGACTATTCCTTGATGTCCTTCATGCGGCTGTCATCAGCGTCTGTTGGCGTGCTGCCTGAGGAACGACCATCCGGGTACCTCTCAGCACTATTTTCCCAACAGTGGAGAGCTCAGTCTTGACTGTTTTGTAAGCCGCCTCGCATTTACTCCAGTCACCTGTCTCGATACTGCTCCGTACAGTAGCAAGAGTGTGGTCCTCTGCCGACAAGTTCTCCGTTTGTCGTGGTGTGAAAGCATGGGGCACTGCATGTTGAGCCACGTAGTAGACACGCTCCTCCATGGTGCCATTCTCTACGGGCGGTTTGACTGTGAGGCTTGACAGCGAATCAGCTGCATTCTGTGGGCCTGGCTTATACACCACTTTGAAACGATAGGGTTGCAGCCACAGAGCTCAACTTTCAGTTCTCGCTGGCGGTTTGGACTTTGGCGAGTAGATTGTTTCGAGTGGCTTGTGATCCGTCACCATCACAAACTCTTTCCCGTAGAGAAACACATGGAATTTCTCCCATCCCTAACCCTAACCCGGCAATGTGACTGCACAGGATGAGACAGAGTCCCTATCAGCAGTCATCGACACCTCTACAAGCCTGTCAGCTGGAGATATGTCCTCTCTAGCAGGAGGAGAAGATCTTCCATCCCCGTTTGCTGACATTCCTGCCCTAGTACATGACCACAGCTACCTTCCCGTCCGTTACGATGGTCTTGTGGACAACGCTCTCGTGTACATTTCTAGTGCCAATAGTCAACTCTGTGAGAGAAGAATCTTGACAGTCCAAAAAAAGAAATGTCTCCTTAATTTCCCCACGCGTATTATTATAAGTTATGATATTATACTAACCCATATTTCAGGATTTGTTGTGAGACGGGCTCTGAAGAAGGTGTACTGTGATGTCTGCCGTGCCAGCCTGGTGACAGACGCTGCATCTGCCATCAAGAACCAGAGCTACCACCTGGCACAGTGAGGGTCGTCAGGGCAGCAGAGTGGGTCATTCGCCAGGCATCAGCTAGCTTCAGACCATCACGGCCCATCAAACTGCTAGAGGTCTTGTACATTGTATGGGTGTGGATCGGGTCAGAGGATGTGTTGGTGCTGAGGGAGCACATCGGCAACACGCAGACAGCCACCACAATACGCTGCTAACACTAGTTGTGTCCTTGTTTTTTAAGCTAAGGCTACATTACATCGCTCAAATGACCACACTAAGCTTACAGAGCAACAACATGCGACAGAAGCTCAATAAAACAGTCCTTTTCAAAGGGCATTAGCCCAATGTTACGACCCTGGTGGGTCTCTCATTGGGCCCGCCCATTTTTGCTGCCTCTCTCTCCACCCCCTCCCCCCTTCCCGTGAGGATGGACACCGGGGTTTCAGCGGCCCTCACCAGATCGGCTCGAGGTCCGTCGTCTGTGGATTACGTCACACAATACGCTTTCTACAGCAACGCCACTCGGACAAACTAAATTACATTCTACTTTCACGACAGACGCCATTTCTTTGAGCTAATTTTCAGTTACCTCAGTGTGTGTATTTGTCTTATTTACTCAGACTGTTGGACATATATATATATATATAAAATATATAATAAATACATATATATACATACTTTTAAGATATTTTTCACTTATCTGTGTGTGTGTATTTGTGCATATATACATATACTCAACAGAAAAATCTCAATTCGTTTTATGTAAATGTTTTGCCTAACATAGAGTCCACACACGTGTACACAAACAATACACAAAACTGAAAAGGAAGCTTCTCTTCGGAGTGAACCAAGGCCAAAATATTCAAATAAAACAAACTCGATTTGAAATGAAAGCTACCTAAACCCTAGGTAGTAAATAATAAAAAAGACAATTACTAAAACTAACTTTCTAAACTAACAAAATACATGAGAAAACGAGTCAAAAGAAATGCAGCTCACTCATGCTGCTTCCAGGTACTAACAGTGACTATATACAAATGGGGAAAAAAGGTGACAATTTAAAGTGACTATGTACAACAAAAATGACTAGTGAAACAAACTAAGGTAATACTTAACATGCAAATTCAATCGAAACTAACAAAGCCAAGGTCACCCTTGGATGCAGAAACAAGAAAAGAAATATGTATATACTTACAGCAATAACAGTTTCATGAGATTTTCCAAAAGTACATTTGAAAGTCCAACATGTGACAGTTCTCACGGAGTAAAGTCCTCTGGGCACAAACGTGTGTCTGCTCTTCTCGACGTGTGGGGGCTGGAGGACAGGCAAGAGGGACATCTGCAACAAAGCAAAGATGTGCAGATATACCGTCAAAAAATGAAGTTTGTAACTGACATACAATATATGCTGTTGCCCCTAAACTATGGAACAGCTTGCCGCTGCATATTCAATCGTCCCCCTCTGTAGCTATTTTAAAATCAAATCTTAAAACTCATCTCTACTCTATTGCCTTTAATATAACCTTTCTTTTACCTCATCTTTATCACATCTTTTATTTTTTTGACCCTGATTGTACATTGATTTATTGCATTGTGGCAACGTCTGGTGTGACGACCCTGGTGAGTCTTTGACTCCACCCTTTGCTTTGACTCCACCCTGGCTGTTTGGTTTGCCTGTTTTCCCTCTCTCTTAATAGGTGATGCAGTTCAGGTGTGCCGGGTTTGGCAGCAGGTTAAAAGCCTGCAGTCGCAACAGTCAAGGGCGCTCCCTCCTCCCGGCGTGTTGGTTTTCGTTGTCCTTTGTTTGGTTACACATAGACTGACTTTGCTTGACACTTTTGGGTTACTTACATTTAACTGATTTACACCACACTTGTTTATCTTTAATTAATTTCATTCTCTGTAAAATTATCTTACTTTAATAAATTCTTCATTATTACAAAACGGCGTGGTCTCCCCCATTTCATGTTCATGCTAGAGCCAGCATGTGACACCGGCCAACATTACAATTGTTATTACTGTCTTTATTATTATTACCGTTATTATCGTCTTTTTAAATGTATGAATGTTACTTGTTTTATTTTGTATTTCTTTTCTTATTTTTTTAGCACTTGTGTGAAATGTTGTTTTTTAAATGTGCTTTAGAAATACATTTACGTTACATTTTATTTTGAAGTACTGTTGTTAGTTAAATGCCACAGCCAGGACTTTAATGAATTATTTCTGTCCTGGGCCTCTTCAAATCTAGGCTAAAAACCGAGTTATTTAGGATGGCTTTTACTAACCAGCAGTATGATAACCCTTTTATTTTAACTTACATATATACTACATTTATTTTGAAGTACTGTTGAAAGTTAAGTGAAGTTAATTCTGTGTGACTTACCTTTTATTGTGTATTTTATTGACTAGTGTTGGTCAAGGTGTGGTAAAGCCTATTTTGTAGGAAATACTTAATTTCTTGGTAAAAGCTCTCCATAGCTGCTGTCGATGACCGAAACACCGGAAAAAAACTCTCCGATACAGCCAGAGCTATAGCGTAAAACAGCCAATCACAACTGTCCGACGTACAGCCAATCACAATGTACTCCCATTCAAGCGTACAGGCAATGATATTGTGTGACGTAATCAGCAGACGACGTTCCCCCAGCCGATCTGGAAACCACACTGGCATAATTTACGACTCCTCCTTTCGTGAAAGTGAAGTGCTCTTCTGCCTTAACAAACTGTTGTCAGCACAGTGGAACTGTCTGTTAACGCTGTCCAATTCGGTACAGGACAAGTGCTGGCACGGGAATAATATGATAATAATAACTGAGTCTGATTTTCCATATTTAGTTAAGTACGATGATAAGATTACCAAATTTTGCGTATTATTTCGGGGCGGCAATTAGCTCAGGTGGTAGCGTCGTCGACTGGTGATCGTAAGGTGACCAGTTCGATCTCCGCTCAGAACCTAGCTGATCGTCGAGTGTCCTTGAGCAAGACGCCTAACCCCGAGCGCTCCTGACGCGCGCTGTCGGCCCTTCTTGGCCGGCACCGCCGTTGGCGAGATTTTTATAATGATGTATATGTAACAAATATTATTACAATTACAAATCAGGCATTAAAAAGTGGGTGATTTACAAAGTGATTATCCAAGGTGTTGTCGGTCAGTCTTATTTATATTCTCATTTGTCAACATTCGACATTGTCTTGCTCAAGGAGCGGAGATCGAACTGGTTATTATTCGAATGTTGACAAATGAGAATATAAATAAGACTGACTGACAACACCTTGGATAATCACTTTGTAAATCACCCACTTTTTAATGCCTGATTTGTCATGAAAAGCATCGATTGTGATGAGAAGTATGTGGCTTGGTTTTCCACACTTGGGATTTAATTGACATTTGTTATTGACACATGTTGCTTTATTCCATGCAGTGGTAGCCTATAAATGTAGAATATTTTCATTTGTATTCTAATGAGATGTTTCTGGAATGTCTATGGAGGCCTATTCAACATATTTACAAACTATTATTTAAAAATGAAAGAGGGGTTTTTGTTTTATATAATTTGTTTATATTGTATAAGTTGCTGAAATCCCGGTCGGATCCGTGTTTCTATTATTGCTCGTTCGTAATTCGTAAAATTGAGAAACGGCAATCTCATACAAGCCACTGATTGTTTATATGTTGGGTACAGCTGGCTTGCCGTGTGAATACGCATAAGTTTTAATTTATATTGATTGAAAATATTAACATACTATTTTAAAACTAAAGTGGTTGGTGTTTTGTTTTACATAATTTGTTTATATTGTTCAATAGTTATATGCCTACATGAGGCCGTAGTACAGTTAACAGACGAGCTGAGCGGGTGACGTCATGGAGTCTGCTGCTGTTCCAATTGCAGGTGCGTACTCCCGTCCTCGGAAGTGTTTAGTTAACAGTTAGCGCGCATTTTTGAAAAGTGAGGCTGGATGCGTTTTCGCTAGTTCGTAAGTGGTTGAAAAGCCCACCAACAGTCTAATAATCAGTCCGATAATTTCCTGGACCCATCAAAGGTTACCTTCCTCCTGCTATTAGCTGGAAGTGATGTGGCTGAATCTGAATATACTGTGGCTCGTGAGTTCCTGGTTAAGGAAATGAATGACACCACGATTCCCCCTGAAGACGGCAAATGGACAAGAGCAAACATCCTTAGCACATTCAACTGTGCACTCCAGGCAATGCCGACTGTTCTCGCAGCCTACACCCTTGCCCTAACTTTCGGAGCTTCCACAGCAATGTGTGAAAACAACGCTGAAAAACGTCTTCTCTGAGCATGCTGCTGCACAGACGCAAGGCCCAGCTGATTCAGCTTGCTTTTGAAAAGGACCTGACTCACAAGAGTTTACGTGTGAGTGGAAGGATGCCGAGTACAGGGAGGGAGGACAGCGCTGACTCAACTCAAAGTAAGCTACCGTGTGTGCGTGTGTCTAATGGCAATGCATATCCCTCTCTGTTTACTGCTTTTACACCTAATATGTTGTATTGTCCAGTGTTTTATGGATATATATTCATAGCATTGCTTCTATGTAATGTATTGTTTTAGATGATGAGGAATGATGTGATGTTGTAGGCCAGGCCTATTCAACTAGCGGCCCCTCTTAATTTTTTTCTGGCCCGCAAGAGATGCATGCAAAAAATAAATAAAATAAAGGAGAAACATATTTGCATGCAAATCATGTTTCTGTGTGCAGCCGTTAATATCAGTACCCACAATCAGGAACTGGCATCACTTATTCTGACAATGTTTGGCTCAACCGATACGTGTGAGTCTAGCCTGCGCACACAGCTTAGTCTGCGCGCACACCCCCGCCGTGGTGTGTGAGTGAGCAGTCAGTCATCACCCGCCGTGGTGTGTGTGAGCAGTCAGTCATCACCCGCCGTGGTGTGTGTGTGCGCGTGCGCACAACAATAAAACCAATTAGCCTCATGCTCATTGCGACTGATTAAAGTATTTATTTTTTTATTTAATGCACGTTATTTTGTCTTCAATGTCAACTTTGAAACACCTTGCTCAGTATGGTATTTCTGTATGGTTGCATAATATGCGTTTACTTGTGTATTTTTCTGCCGGTCAGGTATAAAAGTCCAATGGCGCCATCTAATGCAAAAACAAAGACAGTAAATGGGTTAGGTTGAGTGGGTTAGGATCACAATTAAAGGGTTAGGGTTAGGGTTAGGGTTAGGGTTAGGGTTAGGGTTAGGGTTAGGGTTAGGGTTAGGGTTAGGGTTAGGGTTAGGGTTAGGGTTAGGGTTAGGGTTAGGGTTAGGGTTAGGGTTAGGGTTAGGGTTAGGGTTAGGGTTAGGGTTAGGGTTAGGGTTAGGGTTAGGGTTAGGGTTAGGGTTAGGGTTAGGGTTAGGGTTAGGGTTAGGGTTAGGGTTAGGGTTAGGGTTAGGGTTAGGGTTAGGGTTAGGGTTAGGGTTAGGGTTAGGGTTAGGGTTAGGGTTAGGGTTAGGGTTAGGGTTAGGGTTAGGGTTAGGGTTAGGGTTAGGGTTAGGGTTAGGGTTAGGGTTAGGGTTAGGGTTAGGGTTAGGGTTAGGCTTAGGGTTAGGGTTAGGGTTAGGGTTAGGGTTAGGGTTAGGGTTAGGGTTAGGGTTAGGGTTAGGGTTAGGGTTAGGGTTAGGGTTAGGGTTAGGGTTAGGGTTAGGGTTAGGGTTAGGGTTAGGGTTAGGGTTAGGGTTAGGGTTAGGGTTAGGGTTAGGGTTAGGGTTAGGGTTAGGGTTAGGGTTAGGGTTAGGGTTAGGGTTAGGGTTAGGGTTAGGGTTAGGGTTAGGGTTAGGGTTAGGGTTAGGGTTAGGGTTAGGGTTAGGGTTAGGGTTAGGGTTAGGGTTAGGGTTAGGGTTAGGGTTAGGGTTAGGGTTAGGGTTAGGGTTAGGGTTAGGGTTAGGGTTAGGGTTAGGGTTAGGGTTAGGGTTAGGGTTAGGGTTAGGGTTAGGGTTAGGGTTAGGGTTAGGGTTAGGGTTAGGGTTAGGGTTAGGGTTAGGGTTAGGGTTAGGGTTAGGGTTAGGGTTAGGGTTAGGGTTAGGGTTAGGGTTAGGGTTAGGGTTAGGGTTAGGGTTAGGGTTAGGGTTAGGGTTAGGGTTAGGGTTAGGGTTAGGGTTAGGGTTAGGGTTAGGGTTAGGGTTAGGGTTAGGGTTAGGGTTAGGGTTAGGGTTAGGGTTAGGGTTAGGGTTAGGGTTAGGGTTAGGGTTAGGGTTAGGGTTAGGGTTAGGGTTAGGGTTAGGGTTAGGGTTAGGGTTAGGGTTAGGGTTAGGGTTAGGGTTAGGGTTAGGGTTAGGGTTAGGGTTAGGGTTAGGGTTAGGGTTAGGGTTAGGGTTAGGGTTAGGGTTAGGGTTAGGGTTAGGGTTAGGGTTAGGGTTAGGGTTAGGGTTAGGGTTAGGGTTAGGGTTAGGGTTAGGGTTAGGGTTAGGGTTAGGGTTAGGGTTAGGGTTAGGGTTAGGGTTAGGGTTAGGGTTAGGGTTAGGGTTAGGGTTAGGGTTAGGGTTAGGGTTAGGGTTAGGGTTAGGGTTAGGGTTAGGGTTAGGGTTAGGGTTAGGGTTAGGGTTAGGGTTAGGGTTAGGGTTAGGGTTAGGGTTAGGGTTAGGGTTAGGGTTAGGGTTAGGGTTAGGGTTAGGGTTAGGGTTAGGGTTAGGGTTAGGGTTAGGGTTAGGGTTAGGGTTAGGGTTAGGGTTAGGGTTAGGGTTAGGGTTAGGGTTAGGGTTAGGGTTAGGGTTAGGGTTAGGGTTAGGGTTAGGGTTAGGGTTAGGGTTAGGGTTAGGGTTAGGGTTAGGGTTAGGGTTAGGGTTAGGGTTAGGGTTAGGGTTAGGGTTAGGGTTAGGGTTAGGGTTAGGGTTAGGGTTAGGGTTAGGGTTAGGGTTAGGGTTAGGGTTAGGGTTAGGGTTAGGGTTAGGGTTAGGGTTAGGGTTAGGGTTAGGGTTAGGGTTAGGGTTAGGGTTAGGGTTAGGGTTAGGGTTAGGGTTAGGGTTAGGGTTAGGGTTAGGGTTAGGGTTAGGGTTAGGGTTAGGGTTAGGGTTAGGGTTAGGGTTAGGGTTAGGGTTAGGGTTAGGGTTAGGGTTAGGGTTAGGGTTAGGGTTAGGGTTAGGGTTAGGGTTAGGGTTAGGGTTAGGGTTAGGGTTAGGGTTAGGGTTAGGGTTAGGGTTAGGGTTAGGGTTAGGGTTAGGGTTAGGGTTAGGGTTAGGGTTAGGGTTAGGGTTAGGGTTAGGGTTAGGGTTAGGGTTAGGGTTAGGGTTAGGGTTAGGGTTAGGGTTAGGGTTAGGGTTAGGGTTAGGGTTAGGGTTAGGGTTAGGGTTAGGGTTAGGGTTAGGGTTAGGGTTAGGGTTAGGGTTAGGGTTAGGGTTAGGGTTAGGGTTAGGGTTAGGGTTAGGGTTAGGGTTAGGGTTAGGGTTAGGGTTAGGGTTAGGGTTAGGGTTAGGGTTAGGGTTAGGGTTAGGGTTAGGGTTAGGGTTAGGGTTAGGGTTAGGGTTAGGGTTAGGGTTAGGGTTAGGGTTAGGGTTAGGGTTAGGGTTAGGGTTAGGGTTAGGGTTAGGGTTAGGGTTAGGGTTAGGGTTAGGGTTAGGGTTAGGGTTAGGGTTAGGGTTAGGGTTAGGGTTAGGGTTAGGGTTAGGGTTAGGGTTAGGGTTAGGGTTAGGGTTAGGGTTAGGGTTAGGGTTAGGGTTAGGGTTAGGGTTAGGGTTAGGGTTAGGGTTAGGGTTAGGGTTAGGGTTAGGGTTAGGGTTAGGGTTAGGGTTAGGGTTAGGGTTAGGGTTAGGGTTAGGGTTAGGGTTAGGGTTAGGGTTAGGGTTAGGGTTAGGGTTAGGGTTAGGGTTAGGGTTAGGGTTAGGGTTAGGGTTAGGGTTAGGGTTAGGGTTAGGGTTAGGGTTAGGGTTAGGGTTAGGGTTAGGGTTAGGGTTAGGGTTAGGGTTAGGGTTAGGGTTAGGGTTAGGGTTAGGGTTAGGGTTAGGGTTAGGGTTAGGGTTAGGGTTAGGGTTAGGGTTAGGGTTAGGGTTAGGGTTAGGGTTAGGGTTAGGGTTAGGGTTAGGGTTAGGGTTAGGGTTAGGGTTAGGGTTAGGGTTAGGGTTAGGGTTAGGGTTAGGGTTAGGGTTAGGGTTAGGGTTAGGGTTAGGGTTAGGGTTAGGGTTAGGGTTAGGGTTAGGGTTAGGGTTAGGGTTAGGGTTAGGGTTAGGGTTAGGGTTAGGGTTAGGGTTAGGGTTAGGGTTAGGGTTAGGGTTAGGGTTAGGGTTAGGGTTAGGGTTAGGGTTAGGGTTAGGGTTAGGGTTAGGGTTAGGGTTAGGGTTAGGGTTAGGGTTAGGGTTAGGGTTAGGGTTAGGGTTAGGGTTAGGGTTAGGGTTAGGGTTAGGGTTAGGGTTAGGGTTAGGGTTAGGGTTAGGGTTAGGGTTAGGGTTAGGGTTAGGGTTAGGGTTAGGGTTAGGGTTAGGGTTAGGGTTAGGGTTAGGGTTAGGGTTAGGGTTAGGGTTAGGGTTAGGGTTAGGGTTAGGGTTAGGGTTAGGGTTAGGGTTAGGGTTAGGGTTAGGGTTAGGGTTAGGGTTAGGGTTAGGGTTAGGGTTAGGGTTAGGGTTAGGGTTAGGGTTAGGGTTAGGGTTAGGGTTAGGGTTAGGGTTAGGGTTAGGGTTAGGGTTAGGGTTAGGGTTAGGGTTAGGGTTAGGGTTAGGGTTAGGGTTAGGGTTAGGGTTAGGGTTAGGGTTAGGGTTAGGGTTAGGGTTAGGGTTAGGGTTAGGGTTAGGGTTAGGGTTAGGGTTAGGGTTAGGGTTAGGGTTAGGGTTAGGGTTAGGGTTAGGGTTAGGGTTAGGGTTAGGGTTAGGGTTAGGGTTAGGGTTAGGGTTAGGGTTAGGGTTAGGGTTAGGGTTAGGGTTAGGGTTAGGGTTAGGGTTAGGGTTAGGGTTAGGGTTAGGGTTAGGGTTAGGGTTAGGGTTAGGGTTAGGGTTAGGGTTAGGGTTAGGGTTAGGGTTAGGGTTAGGGTTAGGGTTAGGGTTAGGGTTAGGGTTAGGGTTAGGGTTAGGGTTAGGGTTAGGGTTAGGGTTAGGGTTAGGGTTAGGGTTAGGGTTAGGGTTAGGGTTAGGGTTAGGGTTAGGGTTAGGGTTAGGGTTAGGGTTAGGGTTAGGGTTAGGGTTAGGGTTAGGGTTAGGGTTAGGGTTAGGGTTAGGGTTAGGGTTAGGGTTAGGGTTAGGGTTAGGGTTAGGGTTAGGGTTAGGGTTAGGGTTAGGGTTAGGGTTAGGGTTAGGGTTAGGGTTAGGGTTAGGGTTAGGGTTAGGGTTAGGGTTAGGGTTAGGGTTAGGGTTAGGGTTAGGGTTAGGGTTAGGGTTAGGGTTAGGGTTAGGGTTAGGGTTAGGGTTAGGGTTAGGGTTAGGGTTAGGGTTAGGGTTAGGGTTAGGGTTAGGGTTAGGGTTAGGGTTAGGGTTAGGGTTAGGGTTAGGGTTAGGGTTAGGGTTAGGGTTAGGGTTAGGGTTAGGGTTAGGGTTAGGGTTAGGGTTAGGGTTAGGGTTAGGGTTAGGGTTAGGGTTAGGGTTAGGGTTAGGGTTAGGGTTAGGGTTAGGGTTAGGGTTAGGGTTAGGGTTAGGGTTAGGGTTAGGGTTAGGGTTAGGGTTAGGGTTAGGGTTAGGGTTAGGGTTAGGGTTAGGGTTAGGGTTAGGGTTAGGGTTAGGGTTAGGGTTAGGGTTAGGGTTAGGGTTAGGGTTAGGGTTAGGGTTAGGGTTAGGGTTAGGGTTAGGGTTAGGGTTAGGGTTAGGGTTAGGGTTAGGGTTAGGGTTAGGGTTAGGGTTAGGGTTAGGGTTAGGGTTAGGGTTAGGGTTAGGGTTAGGGTTAGGGTTAGGGTTAGGGTTAGGGTTAGGGTTAGGGTTAGGGTTAGGGTTAGGGTTAGGGTTAGGGTTAGGGTTAGGGTTAGGGTTAGGGTTAGGGTTAGGGTTAGGGTTAGGGTTAGGGTTAGGGTTAGGGTTAGGGTTAGGGTTAGGGTTAGGGTTAGGGTTAGGGTTAGGGTTAGGGTTAGGGTTAGGGTTAGGGTTAGGGTTAGGGTTAGGGTTAGGGTTAGGGTTAGGGTTAGGGTTAGGGTTAGGGTTAGGGTTAGGGTTAGGGTTAGGGTTAGGGTTAGGGTTAGGGTTAGGGTTAGGGTTAGGGTTAGGGTTAGGGTTAGGGTTAGGGTTAGGGTTAGGGTTAGGGTTAGGGTTAGGGTTAGGGTTAGGGTTAGGGTTAGGGTTAGGGTTAGGGTTAGGGTTAGGGTTAGGGTTAGGGTTAGGGTTAGGGTTAGGGTTAGGGTTAGGGTTAGGGTTAGGGTTAGGGTTAGGGTTAGGGTTAGGGTTAGGGTTAGGGTTAGGGTTAGGGTTAGGGTTAGGGTTAGGGTTAGGGTTAGGGTTAGGGTTAGGGTTAGGGTTAGGGTTAGGGTTAGGGTTAGGGTTAGGGTTAGGGTTAGGGTTAGGGTTAGGGTTAGGGTTAGGGTTAGGGTTAGGGTTAGGGTTAGGGTTAGGGTTAGGGTTAGGGTTAGGGTTAGGGTTAGGGTTAGGGTTAGGGTTAGGGTTAGGGTTAGGGTTAGGGTTAGGGTTAGGGTTAGGGTTAGGGTTAGGGTTAGGGTTAGGGTTAGGGTTAGGGTTAGGGTTAGGGTTAGGGTTAGGGTTAGGGTTAGGGTTAGGGTTAGGGTTAGGGTTAGGGTTAGGGTTAGGGTTAGGGTTAGGGTTAGGGTTAGGGTTAGGGTTAGGGTTAGGGTTAGGGTTAGGGTTAGGGTTAGGGTTAGGGTTAGGGTTAGGGTTAGGGTTAGGGTTAGGGTTAGGGTTAGGGTTAGGGTTAGGGTTAGGGTTAGGGTTAGGGTTAGGGTTAGGGTTAGGGTTAGGGTTAGGGTTAGGGTTAGGGTTAGGGTTAGGGTTAGGGTTAGGGTTAGGGTTAGGGTTAGGGTTAGGGTTAGGGTTAGGGTTAGGGTTAGGGTTAGGGTTAGGGTTAGGGTTAGGGTTAGGGTTAGGGTTAGGGTTAGGGTTAGGGTTAGGGTTAGGGTTAGGGTTAGGGTTAGGGTTAGGGTTAGGGTTAGGGTTAGGGTTAGGGTTAGGGTTAGGGTTAGGGTTAGGGTTAGGGTTAGGGTTAGGGTTAGGGTTAGGGTTAGGGTTAGGGTTAGGGTTAGGGTTAGGGTTAGGGTTAGGGTTAGGGTTAGGGTTAGGGTTAGGGTTAGG